>NC_037308.1:6431214-6546214 GCF_001040885.1 Strongyloides ratti
GATTTTTCTGTAAAAAATCAACTAAGGTTTAAGGGAAATCTTGTTGAAAAACAAGGAAAAAATGAGGATGGTTATTATGATGTGGTTGCTAATTATAGTCAAAAATATTTAATGTTATATCCTTATCATTTATCAAATATTTATGTTTCAAAAAGTATAACACCTTTTATTTATTATTCACAAATGATAGAAGATACTATAAGAACAGAAAGATCATATGATTCATTGCCAAATTTTACTGCCGCAGATGTTTTAAGATTATTTGGAATTGGTCGAAATGAGTATATGGATTTAGTTTATCAAACAAAATCTAAAAGTGGTATTTTTAGAAGAAAAACAAATATTAAAGATTTATTACCACAAAAACCAATTAATATTTTAATTGAACCATGGTTTATGATTGAACTTGGTGTAGTACATGATTCAGAATTAAAAACACTTGCAAAAAAAGAAAGAGATGTAATGGATTTAATACTTGATGGTGGTTCACAATTAGCAGGAACATTAGATAAATCTGTTCTTCAAATTTTATATCAAAAAAGTATGATATATTTAAGTGTACCAATACAAAATGAAGATTATGTATATGTACCACCATTAGATGGTTTTGTAATGAATCGTGTAACAGGAGATTGTATAGAAACACTTCTTTATAAAATTTTTGTTGCTCTTGATGAACAAACGACAGTTAAAGAATTATCTGAAGTGTTAGATGTTGATTTACAACTTGTAAAAAATGCTATTTCTGTTTTTTGTCGTTTAGGTTTTGCTAAAAAACGTGTTACTGGTCTTGAAAATTTTGCACTTCATAAAACGTGGGCTGATTATATGGTATTTAATGACATTGTTACTTCTCCTACTGTTGAAACATTATCAACAAGTTCCACAATATTTGATCTATCAGAATTAACTAATTCACTTGTATCTCCAGGTACCACAGAGTTTGATGATGATGATTTAGTAGCTGAAATTGAGCAACATCTTCCACATTCCAGTAATAATACTAAAAGTATTGCAAATTCACTTTCTTCACCAGGAAATAATATTTCTGGTTCAAGTTCTGATTCCTCCAAAAGAATAGGTTTTATCTTTGATTCAACTTTAACTGCTTTTCTTATGATGGGAAATTTATCAGCATCCCTAAAACATCATGCTGTAACTTTATTTGAAGTTGGTAGATTAACAGATGAAGCAGTGGGAAGTTTTGTTGATGAACTTGAAAATGTTAATTTTTTTTCTGAAGGTGAGGCACAACATTACTCAGTACATGCAAAAACATTAAGACAAACTATTATAAAATTACGTGAAATGGGTGAAATAGATTTGTTGCGTGGTGAATCACTTTTATCATTAGATAAAAATGTTCGAAAAAAAATGATGGAAAAAAGTTATAAATTGGTAGTTACAATGGGACCATTAAGTACGGAGGCCTGTTCAATACCATTACTTTCTATTCCATATTTTGGTGCACCAACAGTTACCTTTTTATCACCATGGTTTAAACTTCATATTTATGAATTATCTAAAAATGGTCCACCTTCATTATGGATACCAATGGGTGAAAGATTAACAAAAATTCCAAATGAATTTGTTCATTATAAAAAATTAATTGTTTACTCAAGTACACATGAACCAAGTATAGTTTCTGTTGAGAAATGTTTAGCTTCAATTAATGATTCTCTAACTACAGCACCAGTTATGATACAAGTAATTTTCTATTTTTTAAATTTATACTTTTTTTTTTCTCTTATTTATTTAGGCTTATAGTGATATTGTTGATGATTCTGAAATAGTTTTAGTTCCATTTCCATTTGAAAAAACAAATAGATCAAAAAGTTTTGAAAATCATCCAAGTATAATTAAATTATGTAATGAATTAAATTTAAATACATTATGTGGTTATATAGTTCTCCTTCAATTAACAAATTTTGATACAAAAGAAAATATTTCTATAGATGAAGATAATATAAATATATCTATTGAATCAAAATCATCAACTCAATCAACACCTACACATATATTTGAGAGAAACAATAAAAATTCAATAATTAATAAAGATCCCAGAAGAGTATATAATTGCAAAGATTTATTAAATGATAATGAAAGATTTGAAGATTTTGTAATATTTGATATTGTATTTGGTGTTCCATTATTTAATGAAAAATTAAATGAAATAATTTTTGATAGGATTAAGGAAAAAAATGTTTTTAATGATCCACAAAATTCAATAGGTTTTGAATTTATTTTACAAAATCAAATAACTTCAATAAAAGAAATGTTTAATCGTTTTCATGTTTCTAAATCAGAGGTAAATATTTATTTTTTATTATAATATATATACAGTATTTTTTTAAGGTTCCTTTCAATCGATCTGAAACAAATGAAATACCATTTCCTGTAAAAAAATTATTCTTCAATAATACAGTTGGCAGCTTAAATATTTACTAATAAATATAAATACTACTAACATTTTTAATAAATCATTCTATAAACTATATAAATTTTAAATAATTACTAATTTTTTTTTTCTCCAATGTCATTTTATTTTATTTATTTACAAATAATTCTTTTTTATAGAAGAAAAAAAAAAGGAATATATATACATTATTCTTCAATATTTTAAAATATATCTGTTATAGGGATAATTTTTTTTTCTTGAACAAAAATAAATAAAATTGAAATAAATAAAATAAAAACAAATTTAAAAGTATAAAATAAATCAAAAGATGTTAGTTTCTTATAAATGATCCTCAATGGGATTCCATTTATACATAAAACTCCAGAGATATATCTTTACACATTTATATTGATATGACATAAAAAAGGTTCATTATAAATATTTTTATGTTTATATAAATGTAAAAATGATACAATTTTTGAGTAACATTTTAGAAAACTATTATTATTGGGTTATGAAAATTTATGTAAAAAAAAAATTTTTTTTTATTTTTTTAAATTATAATATATAAAAAAATATATTTTATTTTTATAAGATGGTGTTTTATTATTTCAAAAACAAGCTATTATTTATAATTTGATTTTTGGTGTTTTCATGATTTTTATGATTCTTTTTTATTTAAAGATATACTATTTATGGTTGTGTAAAAGTATATTATTTGATATTTATTGAGAATCTAAAAATTGAATGTCAAAAGAATCTAATTAATAATTAATTAAGTAAAATATATATTCTGACATTAATATATACACTTCTCTAAATGATAATTGTTTTAAACTTTTTAACAAGGAAAATTAAATGATATATGATATATTTATTTATTACAAACCTTTTAAAAATGCTTTAACCTATATTTTTATTTTAAATAAATTTAAATAATTATAACTTAACACTATTTTAAAGTAACATTTAATATATCTTAATGTTTTATAAAAATTTTTTTTATCAAAAATTTATAGATATTTATTTTATCCTTATATATCTGTTAAATGAATCTTAGTAAAAAAAATTTTTTTTTTTCTAAATTATTTAACTTGATGCACATCTCTTTTCTTTGAATTTTATTATCGAGAATATATTTTTTAAATTTTCTTATCCTTTTAATGTTTTCATTTCATTAAAAATAGATATTTTTATCTAGATATCGTCTCTAATTTCGAAAATAAACTTTTTAACTGTCATTTATTTTTCTTGCTTTTCACAGGCTTATCAATTACTATAAAAGGTTTTTTTGTCTCATTATTAGTATTTTCTTGTACTCTTTATTGTTTGTTCAAAAAAAAAAAAAAAAGAGTAAGCATGTTTTTGGTATTCTTTTAATAATATATTACATTTAATTAAATATAAATATATATTCATTTTAATATCATTTGAACTTGTTCTTTTTACACAAATATGAACAATATTAAAATTGACAATAAAACTATATTTTTACAATTTCTTTTAACTCATGTGCCATTTAACAATAATATTATACTTTATAAATAGGAATGCGTTATCTGGTAATTGATGATAAATTAAAACGTTCCATTCAACTTATTTTATATTTTCTTTTCTCTTTTACCAATTTAAAATACCCTCTAGACCTGGGAGTAGTTTAATTGTTGTGTGTCTTAAAACTCATCTTGACTCAAGATTTAATCATTCCAACTAATAAACTTTTTAACCCTCTAATACTTTTTGATTGTTATATTACTTTTAAAATACTCTACTTTTCATGATGGATAGAGATTTATTGGAGGGTTTAATTTCTTAATAAAATATATTTAATTTTTTTTTCATCTTGATAAAAATAATAAAAAAAAATATTTTTTTCTTATTCTCACACTTTGTTTTTTTTTTTTTTAAATATAAGTATATTTTCAATTAAATATAAAAATTATGTTTATAAAGTTAAACTAAAATATACTTATATAAAAATTAAAAATTAATTGATAAATAAAAATCGAAAGAAATATATTATATATATTATTATTTCTTATCAATTTCCATATGTCATTCTTTCAAAACCTCAACACTTGCATGTTCTTTAATTTATCATCTAAACCAATTATTAAAGTTACACATATATATATACTAAAGTAAAATTTGATTTTCATTAATATTCAATTAATCTACCCTTTCAGTATTGTTAATTTGAATGAAAACGCCAGAAGTGCTCTTCAATATGTTTTCAAAATAAAAAAAAAAAATATTTTATTATCATTATAACTATAAATACCATAGTTTGTAAATAACTATTTTAAATAAAATAATATTTTTAAAGTTTATTTATACATCTTACTAAACTTTATTTTTTTATAGTTATTGTGATTATTAAATATTTTCCTTCCTTCTTTCTTTATTGTTATATTATTAGTTTTATATAAAAAATTTTTTTTTTATTATCATATTCTTATTGTTTTATTTATTTGATGGTAATTTCTTAATATATAAATATTATTATTAATAAACATCTTCTTTTTTTTTTAAAATTTAACCTAAATATGAAGTACATTTTAACAATGAAAATCAAAACTTTAGTTTTTCATGATTGTTATATATATAATAAATTTATTTTAAGCTACCAAAAAATAGTGTATTAAATTTTATTACATGGTATCTTTTCAACCAAACAGTTTGTCAAAAAAAGAAAAATGTGCTAAATCATATTTCCATTATTGATAAATTAAATTTACTATCCTAGTTCATTATTTGCTTCCTTTTTTTTTGTTCCCGAAAACGTTTTCCATCTAAACTTTTTCTAACAATAAATTTTTGCCGTTAATGATAAGAACTTTTCCTACAGCTATATATACTAATGCTATATATCAAATCTCTTTCTTCATTTTATTTCAATCTTCCAGTATATATATACTATTGATATATAATAGAAATGATAACAGTTAAATTGATTATCTTCTCAATAGACTCCTAATTTGTAAATGGTTTTTTAGAATTTGATTAATATTGAAATATATAAATATGGACAGGATATATTTAAATAAATATAAATTTTATTAATCAATGAATATTTTAGAGATTTCTTTTTATTTATAAATTATTACTTAAATACATAGAATATTTTACCATTAGAATGACAACATTTATTTTAATAATTTTTTTTTTTTTAAAATTATTTCTTTCAAATATAATTACTTTTCTATTTTCTATTTCTAATTAAAGTGTAATAAAAAATAATTTTATTATCATTTAATAGTATATTTTTAATTATTTTATTTCTAAAAATTTTTAAATAAAGTTGTTATTAAAGTTTTTTTGCACATAAACGTAAATTTAGTTTGTAATAATTCTTTTACTAGAAATGATAATAAATTCCATAAAAAAAATAGCAATAAAAATATAAACTTTTTTTAATAAAACAATTAGTAGTTATTTTTTTCTCATTTTCAAAACATTTTTTTTTTTTTTATTTTCTCCCATCTTCAAAATTATTTAACAATACTACATAAAAAATTATTTAGAAAACATCTTATTATAATAGTTAACATGTTGAAGCAAGATGCTTTTCTTTTATGAAGATGTTTCAATGGCTTATCCCTCCTCATCAACTATAATTGTTTACACCATTCTTTTTTGTCATTTTTGATTATTACTTTTATTACTGGATTTCATTTTTAACATATCTATTAGATTGAAGCTCTTCAACTTTTTTTATTTATCTTAGTTATATGGACTTTATATATCTATATATATATATATATATATTCAATCTAAAAAATATAATAATCTTTTCTTTCTTATCAATAAAATTAATATAATTTATTTTTATATACTTAGTATTTATTTTCTTTTAAATATAAATTGTACAAAATTGTACAAAATTTTCTATCTATTTATATTTGGTATACTATAAATATAATTTTTAAAATTCTTTTAAACTAATCTTAATTTAATTTATATTACTCTATCATATAATTATTTTAAAATAACCATACAAAATTTTTTTTATTTTATTTTTGAAATATCATAAAATATAGATACAATATTTTTATGTATATATATATTGGTAGAATTTAAATAATAAAAAAAACAACAGAAACTATTAGAAAATTTTTTTAATAAAGACCAATAATTAGTGAATGCTTTCATTATAATAAATGTGATTTTTCTTAATTTTATTTTTAATTATTTTTTATCATATGATTATCTTTTTTTTTTTAAATTATATGACAAATATATCAATCTAAAATTTTTTATATATATTTTTAATATTTATGAATAAATTTTTTACTAAATTAATAAAAAAAAATATAATAAAGATATAGAAAAATATATGTATAATTTGCCTTCCAGTCTTAAAAATACTTCATATCTTATATAACAGTACAAAATGTTATAGGAGATATAAATAAAATTAACTTTCATTATTATAATATAATAGAACTAATATCTTGGAATTCTTCATGTAGAAGTTTAAAAAGGAAACAAACATTAAATTAGATTATCTAAACCTTTTTAAATTCTTAATATCATTTCCTTTTCCAGGTCTCTTCTCCCAAAAACATTCTTTTTATCTAAAATTTACATAAATATATTTATATATTTTTCTCGTTATTCTTCTTCAAATACCACCCATTTATATACAATTTACTCATCATCTTTAAAAATAAAAGAAAAGTTTTTGTTGAATAAGATAAAAATATATAGTTTCTCTTATTAATACAATATAGAAATTTTATATATTCAATCAGATAATCTTTCTATAAGAAGTTTTATCTTCATTATTTGTTGTCTACATTCTACCAACATATAAATATATATATATATTTTTTTTATACCAAAATATAATTTTTATGAATAATTTTTATTATCAATCATATTTAACATTTTACATCTAAAAAAAAAATATTTTTTTAATGTATTCTTATTAGTCAAATTTTATTATTATAACAAGAAAAGAATTTTTTAATTTTTTTAATGACATAAGACTGAGGTTACATTTAACTTTTAGTTGTTTCTTCATTCTTTTATATATAAAATATCTTTTTTAATAGTGATTAACTTTTTAATGCCATTAAAATTTGTTAACCATTTATTATATCTATTTTTGTAAAAATATTAAATTTAATTTTATTCATTTATAGATATTCATTTTACTCATTAATTTTACATTTCTAAGAAATATAATACTATTTTTCTATTAAAAATTACTTTTTTTTTTTTTTTGCTTTTTTTTTTGTTTTCTATAAATTTTTTTTTTCTTTGAATTGTTATCATTTAATCTTACTTTTTTTTTAAATATTATTTATCTTATTTATAAAGTGTATATTTTTAATTATTTTAAAGTATTTAACATTGTCATTCTTTTTATCATTGTTGGTTTATTAGTTTTTTTAGTGGTTCCTATAATAAAAATAAAAAATTTATAGCTATTTTTATTTGATATTACAAAAATTTAAATATTCTTTAATTTTAAATATAATTAGTATATATTAATTAATTTGTATCTATTTAAATATTAAATATTTTTTTTTTCTTACATTCTTTTTTTTAATATAATAATTTTTTTTTTATATTTTTAGTGATATATAAATAATATTACTTCATATAATGACTGAAGTAGGTGAAGCATATCCTCAATTGGATAAATTAGATATCATGTCGAAGGAAGTTAATAAGATGATATCACCAAGTAATAAAACACAATATTATAGTACTGTAACACATAAATATCCATCACCAAAAATATCTTGGTTAGATAGTATAGAAAGAGATTTTGATAATGCTTTTAGATCAATTGATTTATTAATGGAAGATATTGATGTTGAACAAAGTGATATAATATATGATGCTAGACAAAAACTTGGTATTTTATCTGGTTGTTTTGCTGAACTTGTCAAACGTCATCAACATATTGTTGGAATGTACCGTTTACTTGAAAATGAGTTATACTCAACAAAAGAAGAATTATGTGAAGCAAAAGGTATGAATGAAACATTAGATAGTGAATCACAAAGATTAATAACAAACATCCATATCATGCAATGTAAACTTCAAGGTAAAAATGATCCTCATGGAAGTAATATGATAAGAAAAAAATTAGATGAAGAAGTTTTAAAATTTAGACAAGATAATTTAGAATTAACAAAAGTTAAGGCAGCTGTTGAAATTCTTAAAAAAGATAATAATAGATGTAGAGAAATTATAACTTCTATGCAGGCAGAACTATATGCTGCAAGATTGGCAGCTAAATATTTAGATAAAGAGCTTGCTGGAAGGTATGATTTTTAACTTAATGTTTAATAATTATTTTAGGATACAACAAATACAATTACTTGGAAGAGATATGAGAGGTTCAGAACATGATCGTCTTTGGAATGTCCTGGAATCAGAAATAAATTTACACCGACACAAGACAGTTATTCGTGCATGCCGTGGAAGAAAACAAACAAAAAATTTACCATCACCTTTAGATAAGTTTGATGGAGAAAAAATTGCAAAAAATGGTGTTGGAAAAATTAGAATAGCTACTATTAAAAAGGCAACAACTACTGATGGACTTGGTATGAGTATTACTGGTGGAAAAGAACATGGTGTACCAATAATTGTTTCTGAAATTCATCCTGGACAACCAGCTGAAAAATGTGGAGAAATTTTTGTTGGTGATGCTTTATTAAGTTGCAATGGACATAATTTAAGAGGTGCTATGCATAATGATGCTGTAAAAATATTGATGAAAGAAATGATGGAACAAACAGAATTAAAATTTGAAGTACTTTATGTTCAACCAGATCATGATTCTGATGATGATGGAGAAATATGTTTAGAAACTAATAGTGAGATCAAGTAAGCATAAAAGTAATGATCAATAAATTTTTTTTATAGTTTAAAACTTTATGATCTATTTGATGATGAATTTGATAAAGAAACATGTACTTCATCAAATTCTAATGTATCTGATCCGGTTATAACTTTTCCGGAAAGTACAAGTTTACCCAGAGACTGGCATACTCAGGAGAGCTGATGCCATAGATTTTAAGCATTTGAATTGGAAACTAATTATTAACTGGAAAATTTCGAACATTTAATCTTCTATAAATTATATGCTAGTTAATATTTGGTCAAAAACTTGCTGGTAGCAAGTTATTAATTAGTTAAATTTAATTCCTTACAAAATAAAAATATTTAAAAATATTATTTAATTTAATTAAAAACTATAAAGTATAAAATTATAAATTTTGGCAACATTCTTTATATAATTAATATTTATATTTTTATAATAATACATTTATTCTTTAAATAATTGTTAAAAGATATAATAATTTTTTTTTCTTTAATCTTATCTTATTTTCCCATTTCTATAAATGGTTATCTAATATCTGAATAATAAAACTTTTACATTATAATATATTTTCTAAACTTTTATTCTATATAATAATAATATAAGTTATACTTTTATCAAATTTTAATTTAAATTTTTTATTATATCAAAAAAAAAAATACATGCTGGCTTTAACTGTAATAAAAAAAAATTTAATAACCAAACTTATATTAAAAATACATTTTATGTGAATTTATTTTATTAAAAAAAAATTTTTACCAATAAATTAAAAGAAATATAAAAATCTTTAAAATTTATTTAGGCTGATAGTAATTCTTTTTTTTGCAAATAAAATTCTTGTCAAAATAATTTTTTGTATATATTTGAAAAACTGGAAGACCTCCCTTGATAAATAACTCTTCTTTGCTTAATATTTTTGATAATGTTTCTTGTAAATTAACAACATACAAACATCCCTTTGTTTTACCACATTCAAATGTTACTATAACATCTCCAAATTTATAAATTGACCAAGGGGTTTCTTCTAACCAATTTTGTGATAAAGAATCAATAAAAAATTCAAAAACTGTTGTCTCATTTGAAGATTTCATTACATCAGTCAAAGCAATTTCAGGATATTGAAAAAGAATTGGCCATAATAATGTTTTACCATCATCGTCAAATGTAACACATTCTTTTGTTGACATTTGTGATATATTAACTTCTAAAGATTCGAGATCAAAACTATCAGCATTATTTACATTCACACTTGGATAGATAAATTTTAAATCTCTTTGTTTGAAAGCTTTTAAATATTTTTCATTATTTTCAACTTTTTTTTTTAATAATATTCGTTCTTTTCTAGCATCTCTTTCTTTTACTAAAATTTTTTTAGCTATCTCTTCTTGTAAACTTGAACAATCTTCATTCCAATGATTAGGAAATGTGTGTTCACCCTTCAAATTTTTTACATATTCTAAATTTTTTTCTAACCAATCTTTAGCTTCATAAACTTTATCCACATTTAATAAAGAACGTGTCATTCTTATAATACATTTAAAATTAGTTGGATCAAGTCTTAAAGCCCAAACACAATCTCTTTGACAAGATCTATTATTACCAATTTCATAATTTGCTGCAGCTCTATTTCCATATAATTGTGATAAAAGTTTTAAATTACTTGGTTTCAATTTTATACCATTACTATACTCCTCACATGCCCAACGATATTTCTTTAATTTAAAATGTTTATTACCATTTGTTTTATGTTGTTCAGCATCTAAAATAATTTCTTCTGGTGTATCTCCAACATCATATTTCAGGGCACGTATTGCTTCTATATATTCATTATATTCAGAATTTCCATCATCAGGAAGTTTTGTCATAAAAGCAGGATGTTGTGATATCTCTTTTTCCCATTCATCATAATTAAATTCTTTTTTTGGTTTATCTTTTTCACGTTCCTATTTTTTTTTATAAAAAATAATTAATTTAATACATTTGCCTTAAACATACTCTTTTTTGAGCAGCTAAATTATTCAAAAAATCATCCATCTCTCTGTCCATCTTCTCTGCTAAGACATTACGCTCCTCATCAGTCCATACTTTTTTTGTTTCTCCATCAGAAGCCATTTTAATATGATATAAAAGAATAAAATTTTTGATCAAAAATTTAAATTATAAATTATAAAAAAACTCTAGAGAAGAAAGTTTGGAAAAATATTACTTATAATTTAAGGAAAAAAAGGGTATAAAAATTTTTAAAGAATTTTTATAAACAATTTATTTTTTAGTTTTTTTAATACTACAATGAAAATGGGTATATGTGGATGCTTTATTTTTTGTTTTAACTGAAGCACCAAGTTTTTTACATTTTTTGCAAGGATAATTCCAAAAGGTTTGAAGCTGATGTCCTAGTTTTTCTAATTTTTCTGGAACAATAATATTAATATTTTCAGCTTCCAAAATACACTTTTCATGAAAAGCTACAAAATACTTTTGAGATTCAAAATCATATATTTCTTCTTTATCTTCATCAGAATTAGTAGGATTGTCTTCTTTTTGTAAACGAAGTTCTTTTGGAACTAACATTGGCACTAGATTTACTTGAACAGGACCATATAAGGGACCAGAATCTTCCCATGAATATGGTTTTTGAAAACACAAAGCACATTTTACTTGTGTAGATAATCCTATTTTCTGAGATGTACCAGGAAACATTAATTTCAAGGTATTTTCTAATTTTTGATCATACTCAATAATGTCTTCATCAGTCATATTTGAATATTTATTTCCAACTATTTCTCTTTTGAAAGCAGCTAACTTTATTTTAAAATCCTTAAAATATATTATTTATGAAAATTGACTAACAATTATTACAATGTAATTAACATACTTTTAAAGACTTTGTGTGCCTTCCAATGAGATCAACAACTTGTTTTTTTGTTTCCTCATCGTTCTCCTTAAATGAGCTATCTATGTTTGCTCTGATCTTTGTACTATTTCTTTTTCTAGTTTTTATTGCTCTAGATGGCATTTAGATTATTATTGGGAGATATTAAACAATTTTTAAGTATATAAAAACTATATTAGTATAACTATACTCTTCTCCAATTTTAGAATTTTCCAAATGAGAGTACTAATGGATAAATTAATGATAACACAAAGCTCATTAAAGTTTAGTATCAAGTTTTAGATTTAAATACAAAACCAAATTTATTACTCCCTTATGATTATGGAAATTTTTTGAACAAATAATATAATACAAAATAATTGACATACTTTTTATCATTAAATTTTATTTACTAAGAATTATTTTTATAAAATTGTTCATAATAACTTGAAGCAAAAAACTTAATTAATGATGTAACTCTTTATTTTTTCTTAAAACATTTTATCACAATCAACAAACTACTACATCTTAACGTTATAATTTTGTGAAATAGTATTTTAATTTGGGATAAAACTGTTTTTGGCCTTATTATTAAAACGAACCAAAAAAGGAAATTTCACTAATGGAAAAAAAAAATACAATTGAATTTAGTAAATTTGGTATTATACAATAAATTTACAAATAGTATACATAATTTAAAATTTTTATATAAATTTAATTTTCAATTAAGATATCTCCATTATATCCTCCACAAGGTAATTTCGTTTTGTCTAAATGTTTAAAATAATCATGTTTTAAAATTGTTTTTGCATTGATGCGTCGGGATGGATCATATATGAGCATTTGTCGAATTAATTCTATTCCTTCACTTCTTAAATATTTTCCAAGTTTTTCCTTAATATTATTACCTCTCCATTTTGGAAATGTTGTTTTGTAGTCTGGGAGATTAACAACATCAGGCCATATTTCTTGATTTGGTGTTCCCAATATTCGAAATATCTCATACAATTGTCCTATTTCACAGTCTCCCTCAAATAAAGTAATAGATGAAGCCATTTCCCCAAAAATACATGCAATAGACCATATATCAACGGCAGTTGAATATTTATCAATTCCTAGTAATATTTCTGGTGGACGATACCAAAGTGTAGCAATCTAAAAAATTTAATTAAAACTAACCAATTTTTCAAACATACTTCATGTGTATATGTTGTCATAAAAACTCCAACAGTCCTAGTTAAACCAAAATCCGCCAGCTTGATGCAACCATCACTACTCACTAATAAATTTTCTGGTTTTAAATCTCTATGAAGGATTCTTCTTTGATGGCAGAAACACATAGCTTGACAGATTTGATATAAAAAACTCATTACAATATCGGGATCCATTGTTTGGCCTTTCGGTATTTGATAGAGATATTTCCGTAAATCCGATGAAAGAAATTCAAAAATTAAGTAAAGTTTTTTAGGTTTCAGTATAAAACCTTCCAATGAAACAATATTTGGATGTTTCACATCACGAAGTGTGGCAATCTCTCTTATGGCAGATGATGGAACACCTTCCTCATTACTTTCCATTTTTATTTTTTTTAATGCAACAATTCTCCCAGAAATTGTATGTCTTGATTTATAAACTACTCCATATGTTCCTTCTCCAATTTTTTCCAATTTTACAAAATCATCCAGGGTATTCTTTACTCCTTTAGAAATATTCATATTAATTTTAATAATAAAATTTTCTTTAATTTTAAAAAGATATTTTTAGTTGAAATATTAGTTAAAAATGAACACTTTTTTACAAATTTAAAATGGTTTCTTTTATTAAAAAACAATGTTATAAGTGAATTTGATGATACAAATTAATTCATCAATTTTGTTTTAGCTGACTTTAGTTTTAAGGTTTTCCCAGTTTTTTAAGAGTAAAAAAAAATGTATTCAATTTATAATAACAAAAATTTTCCCAGATTAAGTATATATTTTATTATTTGATTTATGTATTTTAAACAATTTTACAATTAACCTATACCTATTGATAATTTCTTTACAATTAACAGAGAAAAAAAGAAGAATGATAACAAATATTCCAAAATTTTAATTTGTAGAAAAAAAAAGACTAGTACTGTTTGTTAAAAATTTTATTAATATGTATAATGATAGTTAATAAAAAAATATGCACATTTTTGTTAAAATAATTGATTAATCTTTTTGTGTGTAGAAATTTATTAAACTTTCAAAATGTTTGATCAAATAATGATTTTGATAAAGTACAACCTTGGCGTGATATATTTAAGGAATCATTTTTTTCTTGATCAGTACTAAAGAGATAACTTGTATTTGTTGTATTAAATTCTGAGCTAATTTGTTGTAATAATTGAGATCCATTTTGACTAAACTCCGCCACACACGATGTAGATAATCGTAATCCTGATGAAGAAATACTCCTACGTCGTCTAGATACATTCTTTTCAAGAAAATTATTAAATTTATCAATTTCATGTTTGTATTTTTTAATTTTTTTTTTAACTTGTCTAACTGAATAAACTTTGATAAAACATATTTTTTTGAAAAGTTGAATATCTTCAACAGTTTTTAAATATTTTTTTCTTAATTCAGGTAAAGCATCATCCTGTAAAGGTAGGTAAAAAATAATTTATATATTTAAAACTTACATATTTATTTGACAATTTTACCATACTTTTTAATTGTTTTTCTTGTAATTGAGAAAGAATACGTAAAGTATTTATTTTAGAAATTGCCTCTCCAAAATTTTGTGATTTATTTATCTTCCGATAAGATGCATTAGGAAGATCACAAAAAAGACAGATTTGTTTTAAAAATTTTGATGAATTTCCTTTATTTTCTATAATTTTAGTAGAAAATTTAAAAAAAATTTTATAACTTACCTGACGTATTAAGACATGTTGGGCAAAATATATGTAAACATTTTGTAAACGAATACTCAACTAAACCTGATGGTTGTGAAAAACATAAATTACAAAATAAAGAACTCATCTTGTAATAAAAAATAAAAAAATAATTACAATTTTTGCATAAAAAAAAATAATAAGGAAATCCATTCAGGATTAAATTTACCAATTTAATCAAAAAACACTTGAATACGTAAATATAAACATGTGTAATTTATATCTAAATACAAATTAGTTTATTTTTTTATTAATAAATCTCATAATTCTTTTAGATAACATTTTTTTTTATAAAATATATATATGTATAATGCCTTAAATAACTTGGTAATTTATTATTTTTTTAAAAATAATGTTTATGGTCAAAATTTACTTTATTAGAAATGATTCGAAACAACCATTTTTTTAATGCCGTTAAAAGCTGTAGAAAAAAAAATTTTTATAATCAAATTTGTCATGCAATTGATTGTAAATATATATTCTTTTTAAAAATAATTTTAATGACAAATATGACTATAAATAATATTACTTAAATTGTATTAATTTTATTATATTTTAAAGCCATCGTCAATAAAGTTATTTTTACATTGACTTTAATAAATATTTTTTTTTTATATAAATTTTTTAATATTTTGATATTAAAACTTATATCTTAGAGTTTTTATGATATATTTATCTGTATTTATACTTGGATACTTTTTTTTTTCATCAAAGAGATCATTTTTATATAATTTATAGGAGAAGAATCTCTACAATACAAACAATTTTTTTTTTACAATATCGGATGTTGAAGATATTTTAATGGTAAAAATAGTATAAAAAATAATTTAAAATGATGATATAGAACATTGGATTTTTCTTCTTTTTTATAAATGATTTTTGATTATTTCTACATCATAATATTTATCATAAATATATTTAATTTAAATTAAAAATTACTTTAAACTATTATAACTTTTTAAGAAATAGTTTAAACTTTTTTGTTTAAATTTCAAATAAAGTAATATTTTTTTGTTTGCCTTCCAAAAACTATATAACTTAACAATGGATTTTCTAAAAAAAAAATAAAAAAAAGCGTGACAAAAATATTTTTTTTGTACAAAAAGGAAATTTATTTTAGAATTTTATATTAATTTATGATATATTTTAATTAATAAATTATTTGATATATTCTATATTTAATTATGTTATTGTTATATATATATAATCAGCTTTATTTTACAATTTTTAAATAATATTTATAAAAAAATATGTTTATATTAATAGTTAACAATATTTCATTTAGTACCATTTATTTTAATCTTTTTTTAAAAAAAATGTTAATAATGAACATTTTTACAAAATAAAAAATTATAATTAATATAGTTATGTTTTAGTTTTATTATATTTTTTTAATTTACCTTTTTTATAAAAAAAAAAAAACTAATTCAAAATTATACTATTCTATTCAGTTATTTTATCTACTTATTCCATGAAAAATTCTTTTACCTTTTAAATAGACTTTTAATGTTGTTTATCTTTATAAAAATGATGTCTTTTTTTTTTCTTTTTTAAAAAATAAAAAACTTTATTTAAAGAACACCATGTAAAATCAAAACAGTTATTAACAGATGTTTTAATATATATAATGGAAGATAAAAGATTACTCAATATGTTAAATTTATAAAAAAAAAAAATAACAGAAACTATCTTTAAAATATAAAAACTACAATAAAAATATTTTTTGATATAATAAAAGCATAAAATATAAATGATAATATTACAATGCTTTCGATTATCCATATTGAATATTCGAAAATTTTTAAAGTTATTTTAAATAGTTTTGAATAAGTAAATATTGTACTATTTTTTCGTTCCCTAATATATCTTTTTAACAGGCTCTTTAAAAATTTGTCATAATTGTTATTATGCTTATGTAAGCAAAGATTAACTAAATTTCCTTTGACCTTATTATTGTTATGTATATTATATTAAATTCTCGTATATTTTTACATTGTCATCTTAAAAATATTTTAAAATTTTTATTGTTTTATATAAAAAAAAATATTATAGATATGAGACTTTTTTATTACATTATGTTATAAAAAGTTATTTATTTATAGACTTGAAAATATATATAAAAAAAAGTTAGAACTAATATTTGACATACCTAAATTAACCAACGATTTAGTTTAGATATATAAAAAAAATTTAATTAATTTTTTTTTAAATTAATAACAAAAACTTATCAACAAAAATAAGTTATTTATATTTTTTAAAAAATGTAAATACTTATTATATCTATAAATAATGTACCCATCTCTGATTGATTTATTTTAATTCTTTTATAATACTATACCAGTAATAAACTTTATCATAAGTAACCTAAATTTGAGAAAAATTATTTTTATTCCAAAATGTTTATTATTATTATTAGTAGTGTTGACAAATATTTAAAAAATAGTTGTTTTTTTTTTTAAATTTGTCAAAAATAATTTTACTTTAAAAAAAAAGAAATACTCAAATATGATTTTCCTTATTTTTTTTAGATAATATTTGTTTTTGTAATATATATTAAAAAAACAAAATATATTTTTTTTTATCAAATTTCATAACATCAATTTAATATTAATATTGATAAAAATAATAAAATGATGTACTTTTGGTTAGAAAAAAAAAGTAAAATTTGAATTTTATACTTACAATTTTTTTACAGTTAAATAAAATAACAAAAAAAAAAAAAACATTTTAATTTGATTAAAACATTTTTGAAAATTTGATTATTTTTACTTTAAAAATATTGTATTTTTCATTCAAAGTACATCCCTTTAAGTATTTTTTTTTCCTTTATTAAGATTAAAAAAGTTTTCTCATTTTTCTTATACATTATAAATAAACAATCTTTAAGAATGGTAATTAATATCAAAGATCTTTGTAAATTTATAATAAAAACATTCCCAAAGACTATTATCTTTTTCTATAGAAAAATTGTATAATGTATAAATTTTTAATATCAACAATATTAATAAATATTTAAAAGAAATAACAAAATACTAAAAAAAAAATAGAAGGTGAAACAAAAATTCTGTGTTTTTTTTTTGTATAAAAATTTATAAGATATTTTATTGATATTTTATTTCTATTTCTATTAAATATTATTTACCTTTGATGTTTAAAAAATTTTAACATAAAATTTTATCAAAAATTAGTTTAATCTCAATATATATTTATAATATAAGTGGGTAATTAATAAAATATAAACTTTATAATTTTAATATTCTCAACCAAACAGGGAAAATTTTTTAATAATTTATGTAATATTAAATTTTTTTTTTTATTATTTATAATAAATTTTAATTTTTAGTAAGTTATATGTTATAACAAATTGTTTAAAAATTATTTATCCTATACTTTTATAATACAATTTTTATGATTATAAAATACATCTTTCTGCAACATAAATAATATATGTATATATATACAAACATTATTTATATTTGTTCATCAAAATACGACACAAAATATAATAATTAATATGTCTAATGATAGTTATTTTATCATTAAATTCTTGTATTTATTTTATTTCTAAATGTTTAAATAATATATTAATTTATATTTACTATATTTATTAATTTATGTTTAATTTAAAATTTTATTTCTAAAATAATTATCAATACATTATTATTATTATTAAGGCAATTAAGAGTAAAATTTTAACTTGTTATAAAAAAAAAAATATTATATTTACCTCATAAAAAAAATTTTTTTCCCTCTAAAACATTAATTTTTTTATTTATCATAATTACTAACTATTTACATTTATTTTTGAAAGTCAATTTTTATCATTTATTAACAATATTTTAATATACTATAAATTTATTTTACCAAAAAAGGTAGAAAAAAAAAAGTTATCTCGCTCCATTAATCATAAAAGGTAATAAATTTAAAAATATAGAGGAAAAAAGTTAAAAAGCATTAAAGTTTTTTAATCTTTACTTTTTATTCCTATTAATTATTTTATGTATCATTTTGTTATAACTAATTATTTATTTCTGATGTGTGCATATATACTATATATTCATTATATCATAATACTATTATAAAACTTAACAAAAATATATTTAAGCATCACTTTTTAATAAACAGTTCATATAAACATTGCTTTTAATATAAGTTCTAAAAATAAATTTTCTTGATTAATATTAAATATTAAAAATGATACTAGTTTAACAAAAAAGGTAAATGAAAACTTATTTTTTTTATTATCATAGGAAAAGGAAATTTAAAGTCTTTTTTAATTTTATCCTCCAAACATTTATTATAAAAGATTTTTACAAATGTAGTTTTAATTTAAAATAAACATAGAAATTTTTAATCTTAACCCCTTCCTTTAAAAGTATTTGAAAACTTTTAGAAATAATTTTTTTTTTTTTTTTTACAATTTCAAGCTATCATTTTTTCATTAGTTATGTTAAGGAAAATGAATGAGTCATTTTATAAAATATCACGCACTACAAAATTATATCATCTAACAAATTTTTAGATGACCCTCAGTACTTAAAAGTATCATTGCATTAATTTGTTACAAATTTTAAATACTACCCACATATATTTTATAAAATTAATTATTAATCTCATGTTCATTAAATATAATTTTTTTTTTTTTACTTCTAACAAAAAATTGTTAAAGTAATTTGAAATAAATTTTTTTTTTTTCATTATAAAATTAGGTTAATTCTTGCAGATGTTAAGTAATATTAATTTTTTTATATTAAAACTATAAAAAGTACAAGAAATTAAATTGCTTATATTTTTTATTTTGTTTCTTTCTATGATAATGGTATTATAAATTAAAATATTTTACCATTGTATCATTTAAATATCTTTTTTATTTTGTATCTAATTATTTAAATCTTTTTTATACCTATTAATTTTTTATAAAACAAAAATAAGATTAAAAAAAAGAAAATTTTTATATATATATATAAATTAAAAATTTTTTTTTTTTAGTAATGTTGATAAAATTTATGGTGTAAAAACAAACAATAAATATTGTGATAATTAGTGTTTATTCTTAAAAATTATCTGTAAATATTATTCATGTTTCTTATTCTTTTATAATTTTTTTTTATTTACAAAATGCTTTTTAACAAACCATACTTGATATCTAAAAATATTACTCTTAATGAATAAATATAACACTAAAGAAATTATGAAAATAATTTTTACCACATTTTTTTTTTATATTTCTATATTCATTTATTCTTTCGTTAAATTATCAATTTTCACTTCCTTTATCTATAGCATATTTATTATTTCAATATAAAATCACATAATAAATTCCTTTAATTAAAAGCTTACCACAAAATTCTTTAAAATTTATGACACCATAACATTATTATTTGACATATTTTCAAAAGATTAAATTCTTTTAAATTTTATATTATAAAGAAATTATTAATATAATGTCTTTGTCATTATCTTTTACTAAAATGACAACAAAAAGCCATTACCAATTATTTTATATACTATAGCTTAAAAAAATGTTGACACCTTCTATATATATAATATATAAATATATATATTTGGTAGTTTAAATATACTATCTAAATATTTTATACATCATTTGATATATGTTTTATTTATTAACATTCCTTTCTTAATTTGACGTTTCTAACAACAAAAAATTATTATAATACATATATATTTATATTTTTGAGGTATGATATATATTTATAATTTATAAATTTTATGCCATATATAAATAAATATATATATATATATATATTTATATATTAAAAAAAAAAATTTTATATTTATATTTATATATATACATATTTTCTATTTAATATTTTTTGATTTGTATATTATAATCTTATTTTTTTTTTTTAAAAAAATATATATATAATAAAATTCACTTACATTAAATAAAAAAAAAAGAAAAAATAAAAAGCTATACATTTTTATTAAAAAAAAAAAGTAATATTAAATAAATATTTTTATTTTATTTTAGAGATACAATATAATTTCTCTCTATAAAAAAATGCTGTAATGCGATTTCTGTTGATCCTAGATGAATATACTTTATTTTTGGGTCATAAATTTCAAAATTCTATCTTATCATTCTATATTGGCATATTCCAACTTTTTGTTTGCCTTTGGTCATTAACACAACATATTTATTCAATTTTTTGGTTTAAAAAGGTACGTTTTTAACATTTAAATTTATCAACAGCTTTCATTTAAAATGTTTTGAACTTAAAAAGTACTTGTCATAGATATTCACATACATTTTTTAAAATATTTTCAAGCTTATCTAACCTTCAATTTAATAGCATAACCACAAAACGATATTATCTTTTTTTTTTTTTTTTTAATTTTCCTATTTGACAAATAAATTATACTACTTCTTGATGTTGGGATACGTGAAATTATAAAATATAACAATTTTTAAATATCAAATATTTTTCATTAACATAAATAAAAAAAAAATTATTTCTTCTTTTTTTTATTTAATTTGTGATATTTTTAATAATATATTCTTAATTAAAAATAGTACTTCCATTATTTTTATTATAAAAAAAAAGAACAAAAAGTATGAGTGTATAAAAAAAAGACAAATATCTAAAGAAAAAAAAAATTAATTTTGTCAAGAACAATATATCATATATGTTAAGTTGATTAATATTTAAACATTTTTAATCTTATAATAAAATACTATAACATTAATTACCATTAAAAATACTTCAAGTTAATAAATATCAAATTAATTTTTTTTTAACCATAAAATTTATCTTATTACAATAGAAAACTTTATATTTATTCTAGTGAAAATACAATATTAACTATGAATTTTTAAATAAAATAAAGCAATTAGATATAATAAAAAAACAATAAATAAAAAGAAAGTAAAATAATTTTTTTTATATATCTTGTAATATATGCAATTTTCTTAGAATATATTTTTTTCTTATCATATACTTTGTTATCATAAATTTCTACCTCATTATATATTTACTTTCAAATTTTTTATACTAAATAGTTTGATTAATTAATTCTCTTGGGATAAATTGATAAAATTATACAACTATATTATTAATCATAAACATTTTCATTTGTTAGTGCAAAATAAATTACATTGCCTTGATAGTTGTAAAAAAAAAAATTATTTTTATTATTTATCTTTATTATATGGTTAAGGATATTTTTATTTTATACAAAACAAAATAAAAGTAGTAATTTTAACAAAGAAAAAGAAAAACATTAATGATTCATGAAATAGTTTAATAATTAAAAGATATCCTATAGCTTACATAAAATTATAATAAATTTTATTTTCTTTCTCTTACCATATTACTTTGTAACTTTGAAGCTTTTTTCATAAAATTACAAAGATAAATATATCAATTCAACTAGACTTGTTTATCTATCGTCTCATTAAAAATAATTATCTTTATAATTTTACGATATTTTAAAGATACCAACTTTAGCATATAATTAAATAACAACAATTGTTAGTATAACAAAATTAATTTTTACATATAATGTCATAAAAAAAATTAAAAGTTAATTTAAGATAGTAAAGAATATAATAAAATTTAACCTTTCTTTTAACTATAATTTATTCAAAAAAAAAAACTTTTTTTTTCCTTATCTTTGATATAATTATATTTACAATAAAATATAAAAATATATATAAAAACATTTTTCAATATAAAATAAATATATGGGGAATTAATTTTTTTTTCTTGTTTTAATAAATTATTATTGATAGGTATTATATTGTGATTTTACAAATTCAACAGAAAATGCCATTCCTGTCCTAACAAAAGTAGATGCCATAATTTTTGATGTTGGATTATTTCATTCTTTGTGGGGAATTAGTCGCTGTGTTGCAGAACATCTTGATGGAGGATATGGTAGATTTATGTGGTGCTTATGTCATACCTTTGCTTTATTATTTTGTTTACCATTTGCCTTTGTTCAACGTCCGAAACCACAAACATTGTGGCCCTTACTTATTCAAGTAAGTATTAAAAATTTATTATAATGTTGTTGTCTTTTTTTTTTTTTTCTCTTGAATAAATTTACTCAATAATATTAATATTTTTTTTAGCAAAGTGCTTATGGAGTGGGACTTTTAATTCTTTCATTAGCAGCACTACCAAAAGTACTTCCAACATTTATGGGAGATATAACAAAAGCTCCAGTGGCTTCTATTCTTTTTTATCTTTTTGGTAGTTCAATCAATTTTTTTTTGGTAAGATTTAAGATTTTTTTTTTTTATGACAATTATAAATTTTAGTTATATATTTACTGGCATTGGTATTGGTTTGTAGAAGCTGAATGGGAAACGTCAATGAAAAAAAAATATAATTCAAATGTGGGTATTGAGAGAAAAAGAATAACTGCATTGAGTGATGATAAAGATTTTGTTCAAAGAAAAATTGGTACTGAAGAACAAGTTAATAGAAAAAAAGATAGTAATATGTTTCCTATTTATAATACTACTGTATTTCATAAAAATAATAATAATCATGTAGAAACAATTGATGAATACAATTTACAGAAAAATGATATCAGATATAAAAAATATCCCAATGACTTAAAAAATGCACAAGACTTAAATTTAAATACACCTCTTCTTAAAACACAATCATTCTCAGATTCATATGATTCTTCAATTCAATCTTATAGAAATAATATTCCAATGAACAATAAATATACAAATATTGTTTCACCTCTTTCTGAAACTAATTATACTAATCTTGTTAGTGATTACAATGACATCATTGTCCCTGTATCAGATGTTGATGATGATAGTACTAATGAAGATTTATCTAGAAGTACAGATGAATTAAATATACCTTTTCAAAATAACATCTATACTCCAAGAATGGGAAAAATTATTGGACAAAAAAATTTACCCAAAACCTCATTACAACTTTATAGCACTAATTTAGGTACACCAACAAATTTTTCATTTCATCATAGCATAACTGATTATGCTTTTACAAATAGAATGTCACCGTATAGTAGTAAACATACATCACCCAGAAATCATACACCAACTCAAGAGACAAAATTTTTACATCACAATTGCCATCCACATGAAAGTGCATATCAGGTTTATGATTACTAAGCCTTTTATAAAAGAAAAAATCAATTATTAATAAATTTTTAACGGGTATATCTAAACCACTTAAGAAAATACATTTTTAAATAAACTATAAAATGATTGATATTGTTTATTTAAGCCTAATAAAAACATTTTAAAAAAAGTTTTTTATTGAGTTGTTGATGTAACTTTTTCTTTAGGTAACTCAGTTTGAATAGCTGCAATTTGGTTATCCCAGCTTTTGTCAATTTTATCCCAAAATTCAAGTAATTCTTTTTTCCTTTGTTCACGTTTATTGAAATAATATGGAAATTGTTCTCTTTCAGCAAATGTCCATTGTTGTGTATCAAGTAATATATCTGAAGATTGACGTTCACGATCAAAACTTGAACCACCAGGATCAGAAGCAACTAAAAAAAAAAAGACAATAAAAGTTAATATTTTGATAGTTAAACATACATCTAAAAGGTTTAGGATTTCTCATTTCCCATAGTTGTCGGCAACCATCAGCTAACAATAATTGAGCCTTTCTTGGATCAGGTACATCTTTATTTGCATCAAAACGAGCTCTCATCAATACTTTTTGATAACGTACCTCAAGACTTAAAATTATAAAGATAAAAGATATATTTTAAAAGTTATTAACTTACATGTCACCACCATACCAAGAATCAATTTCACGAATAGCCCTTTTGTAAAGGCGCATCACTTTTTGACGGTGACTGAGAGCTTTAGTAAACATCCATGCTGGAGAATCCATGTCTGTTCACCCTACAAATATAATTGAATTTGTTAATAAAACACACCAATACATATAAAAATATAATTAAATGATAGGTATTGTGTACAAAATTCTGTCAACATACCAATACATTTCTTTCCAAAACAAAGATATATACTTTTCCAATAATTATCTCTAAAAGATATCATATTTAATTTGACGTTTAAATTATAATATAAACTTTCAAATATTTAAAGCTTAATTTTTAACATTCCTGATAACATTCAAAAGAAAAGATTAAGAATATTTAAAAATTTTTTGTAACAAAAATAAATAAAATCAAAAGTAACTAATGTTACATTCATTTTAATTTTAAATGTACATTATTAATGTAATATTTTTCAACAACTATTTACTCTATCCGTTTTAATTTTCCCGGTTTAAATATACCACCACATTTGACTTTTATCACTATTCTTATCATATAAAATTTTCTAGCTTTACAATCATTTTTTCTATACGACGTAAGTTTGTTTTCTACAATATTTTACCTTTTCTTTTTCATAATGATATGAATTAATTAGTATTGTTATCAAAATTTTTTGCTATCTTTTAAATAAGTACTACTTTTTTTTTACAAAGAAATAAAAAAAAAGTCATATAAATGTTTCATTTTTAAAATATTTCTATTGATAAAGTTATCATTTAATATAAAGTAATTTTAAATATCATTCAATTGTTTAATTTTTAAACAAAAAAATATTCAACAATTAAATTTTCTATTTTAAAATATATTATTTATATAAAAAAATGATATTCTCATTTCAATTGTTAATTTTAATAAAGAAATTAATGATTTTTTTTTTAAATTTTTTAAAAACTAAATACTATTCAAATTATATTAATATTTATTTTTAATATTTTAATTATTATTTTTTTATAATTGTAATAGAACACTATCAATATACTTTTTTTTTATGTTCCAGCTTATTTCTATTTTAAAAAGTGATTCTCTATAGGTATATAACAACAACATGTAGATTATAAATATTACATAATTTGTTGTTTTTTTTTTCATTTTAAAAATTTTTTATTTTGATTAATATTTTTAGAGAAATTTGTTGTAATATTTTAAATATATGTATATTTTATTATTTTTATCTTCAAAGAACAAAAATAAAGATTTTTGATAAGTGAGGTTTATCATGTGATTATTATATTTGAAAAAAATATTAAAGTTTTAAGTAGTTATGTTTTTACATGGATGTAGAAATGTATGTTTAGTGAATATTTATAAATTAGTATATTTTTATATTAATGAGAAATAAGACACTAAAAATTTATCTTTATTTATCTCTTTTTATTAAAAATGTAAAATTTATTTAAAAAGCATTTTAAAATTTCTATAATCCTAGATTAGTATGTAATATTTTAGATATTAAAGTTAACATAAGTTAAAAAAAAATTATATTAAATAATATATTTTTTTTTTAAATATTAGTATTAAATGGCATTTGTAATTTATGATGATGATGAATGTATATAAAAGGGTCATTTTAGATGATTATTATCAGTTATTTATATATTCACGATATCTTCAACTAACATCTTTTTCCTATCCATTTTTAAACCTGTCCTAGATATTTTAATTAAAATTTTTAGGAGGAATTCATCATCTATTTTTTAATATGAATAATATTTGTCCCATTGTTATAAGTGGTCCCTCTGGTGGAGGTAAATCAACAATTTTAACAAGAGCAATGAAAGAATATCCAGATATGTTTGGATTTTCTGTTTCAAGTAAGTATGAAGATTAAGTTATGATATATTTTATATATTATTTAATCTTATCACTTCAATCAATTTTCTATTACTTTTATAGATACAACTCGTCAACCGCGTGAAGGTGAACAAAACGGTGTACATTACTGGTTTACCTCTAAATACGAGATGGAGGAAATGATAAAGAACAATGAATTTATAGAATATGCCACATTTGGATCTAATATTTATGGAACATCAAAAAAAGCAGTTGAGACAGTAATTAAGACAGGTAAAATATGTATCTTAGATTTGGAACTTCAGGGTGTTCGTAGTATAAAAAATGCTAATTTTAAGGCAAAATTTATATTAATAAAAGCACCAACTATTGAAGAACTTGAAAAAAGACTTCGTGCCAGAAATACAGAGACAGAAGAAAGTTTACAACTTAGGTTAAAACATGCTAAAGAAGATATGGAGGTAGTTGATAATGAACCTCACCTTTTTGATCATATTATTGTTAATGATGATTTTGAAAATGCTTATAATAAATTTATGGAATGTATTAAAGATGAAATAAAACAATTACAGTCAAGACATACAGCTTAAAATGTTATTTAAAAAAAAAAAAATTCTTTTCTATTAAAATTAAATAAATTTAATATATAATATTTTATTTGATATATTAAAAATATAGCAACTTTTATAAGATAAAGTTTATAATATATTATTAAAAATTAAACGTTTTATATTGATAAAAATTTATATATTAAATTATTTGTTTCTTAAATTTATTTATACGTTTAAAATAAAATAATATTTACTTGTTTATTTAAAAGATTATTTATAATAACAAGTAAATAGTTAATTTATATTAGAACAAATTATAAATTACTTCGACTCTTATATCAATATTCATTTCATAGACTATAATATATTAGTATGTATATTAGTAAAAATATGTCTAATCAAAATGTATCAATAATAAATCACAGTAATATGGGTGAGTTTGGGTACGTTTAAATATACATAATTTGTAATTTTAAACCATAAAAATATAAATAATTACGAAAATTAATAAATTATATTTGTAGGTACCTGTCAATCACCAATTTAATCATATTATTGCTCTTTTTAATTATTTTAATAATTGGGAATATTTTTATATCTTTACCAAGAATAAGAAAATCACTTAGAAATAGAGAACAATACTCATTTTTTGTTAATAATTAAGAAATTTGATGTTAAAGGAGAAATCTAAGAAAAGGATAAAAATATAATTTTTAAAATAATATTTTTATTATATCAATAAATTTTATATATATATATATATCTTATGTCTACCTTTAAAAAATTACCCTATCTATTAAAACTTACCATAATAAAAGATAAAATAGTTTCATAAAAAAGAAGTGCATATATTTTTAATCATTTATGTTATGAAAATTTAAATAAAGAAGCAACTTTTGATAAGATAAGAGAGAGACATTTTATAAAATAATTTCAAATATCTAGTTACCCCTCTTCAATTTTATTATTCTTGTAAAATGGATTATTCTTACTTTTTTTCTTATCATTCTAGTAATGTTATTAGTAAGTTTTGCTAAATTTTTTTTTATTTTAAAAAAATAACATGAATAAATTTTTATCAATATATTAAATAAAATTTTTAAAGGTCATTTTAAAAAAAAAAGTTTAAAAATGAAAAGATTTTCTTTTTAAATATTTAATGATAAAAATTTTTAGTATGAAGGTCATTTAATATGATCATTCTTAATTTTTAGGATCAAATAAATTAATTACAATTTCAAAGTTAGTGTCATTAATTTGACTAATTATCTGTGATATCATGTTTTATTAAATTTTTTTTTTTAACCAAAACACAAATGTAGAATAAAAAAAAGTTTGAAAAAAAAAAGAGTTGGTAGCACTTTTTATTTTAAAAGAAAATGTAAAAAGTATTAAAGTACCATAAGTGATGTTATAGATAATATTTATAATTTGTCTAAAATATTTGTTTATAATTAAAAATAATGTGTTTTGATATATTTACAGTAGTCCCCACATCAAAAAAAAAAAGAAAAAACTTTTAATGTCTATTTTATTATTGTATTGTTATATTGAAAAATAATAGAAATATGTTTAAATAATTGAACAAAACTTAAAACACTTTAGTACAATTAATTAATGTATAATCACTTAAAAATAATGCTATTTATTGTTAAAACTTTTTCTGTGAATAAATTATACTACATAATGATTAAAAAAAGATTTTTTTTTTTAAAAATTGAGGGAAATCAACAATAAACTATTTAGTATTATTATTCCTATACAACAAATAAAATATGCATATATATTTTAAATTTTAATGAATAATCTATGTCTAACTCTTTTATTTGCACAATCCAAAAATATTTAATGTTTTCTTCTTTCGTATTCTTCTTTCATAATCATTATACTTTTATATTACAAATAGACAATTGAAATAATTGTAATGAATATAACAAAGACTATTAAATTAATTACATCCTTTTGTTTAACATTTATAATCCATGTTATATTAAACTTTTTATCCATTTGATTTATTTTTTTTATTATTATATAATTTTAAATATCCTATATAATTTTCATTATATATATAAATATTTTTTTTTATATTATGTTATAGCCTTTTTTTTAAAAAAAAAAAATTTACATTAAAAATAATAAATAACATAAAAATAAACGCATTAGTAGAATGATTTTTACAAAATTATCTTGTTTTAGAATACACATTCCCTATTTAGATTATTTTTCTTTCTTTAACTTTTTTTTTCAAGACAAGAATATTATGCCAAAATAACAAAGTTAAAATAAGAGGTCAAAATAAGTTCATTTTTTTAAAAACACATTTTATTTTTAACTAATAAATAGATAAATATGCATAATTTTTTCACAAATGTTACTAACAATACTCTCCATCATTTTTAACATTTACAATTCATTTTTTTTTTTATTATTTCTTAAAGGAAAAGTACTATATATATATTTTTTTTTTATCTTGACACATAAATAGATAATTTTTGAAAGACATATACTCTTCATAAGATTATCTTATAAATAAAAATTTTTGTATTTAAAAATAAGAATTTTTATCATATACAAAATTTTTGTCTCTCTCTCATCATCTAATTCTTCATACACTTCACATATATATATATATACTTACACACACACACCCTTTTCATTCCCCATTATTATAATTGTCCAAATAGTATATATATATATATATTTATATACATTCACATTTTATAATACGTTTATACATAATATATCTATATATATTAATTTCATAGGATACTGAAACTACTTATATTTCTTTATAGATATTTGATATAATAATGTTATGTTAGTTTATATATTATCCATGAAAAAATTGCACTTTTAAGAATACGTAAACATTTACAAGAAACTCTATTTTGTCATTTTTTTTTTCTAATAATAAATAAAAATTTCTTCTTTTTGTACTTGATTATCAATTTTGATGCCCACGAATACACATGTGTATATATTTATATTAATTCAAGTACAAACAAACATCTCTACATAATTTTTTTTCTAAAATATGATGGAATTTAATCATAATGTCAGTTTACATATCATATAAATGAAATAATAATTTTTATTTTAAAATATTATTTTTTTTTATTTAAAAATTATTATTTTATAAACAAAAAAGATATTACCATTTGATTAGGATATATTAAATTTTATCATTTTTAAAAGATAAAAATCATATCTATAAATTTTTATAATGTTGTTTTTAATATATATAAACATTTTTCAATATATCTTATACCTACTTTCATCAATATATATATATATATGATTTATACAAAAAGAATGTTGAATATTATTAATAAATCAAGGAATAAAAAAAAAAATAAGTTTAAAAAAATAAAAAAAACTTTTCCTCAAATATATGCATATTTTGAAAGAAATTGTATCTAAATACATTAAATTTTATTTATAAATTTATATATTTATATTCATTTTATATAAAAATATAATATACTTTAAATAATAATAAAATAAACTTTTCTACACCATTAATTGATTTTTAACCATGTTTTATAAACTATTTTTTTTTTTTAATTCTAAAATTTATATTATATTATAATATATTGCCTCTAATACAAGGTTGCATTTTTATTTGTAATGATTGTACAAGACAATATATGTAGAATTTTATAAGTAAGTAAACAAATATTTGACATTCCTTTTCAAGAAAGTTGTTTTTTTTTTAATTTTGTTATTTCCTTCCTAATCATTGCCATGATGTTCTACATTTCTATTTGTTTTAGACTTTTAATACATTGAAAAAATAACAGGCTTTTTTTTTTTTACCGTTAGATATATTATTTTTTTGATTTATTTACTACTTTATTAGTAGTTAAATAGTATTCCTTATTTAGTACACTTTATAAAAAGTTGTATATCATATATTATTTCATCACAAAATAACAACTTTTTTTTTTTCTTTCAACTTTTTTTTTTTTACATTTAAGTAACACTTAAAATATTTTTAATGTATAATAAAATTTTTATTTTTTTTTTTTACTAAGATATATTTTATTTTATAAGCATATTACTTCTTATTACATAATTTAATTATTAGAAAGTAAAAGTAAGAAAGTGGTTCTTTTTACTAGCATACTTTCGATCACTGCATGCTTTAAATTTTTTCATACTATATTAATAATGAAAAAGAAGTGTAATAGTTTTTGTCTAAGGCTGTTATATGGAGGTATATGGTATATATATATATATATAAAATATATTTTAACTAAAATATAAAACAGAAAATCTACCAAGGCCATTTTTATAAAATATTCTTTATCTTATGTTTTTCTTATTCTAACATACGTTTTTATAACTTAAGTAATATTGTTAAAGAAGTTAGCAAAAAATCATATGGTATATAAAAAATTATCTAGGTCATAATAACATTAATCAAATGGAAATCAGCTAATTTTTCATGTGAAATTATAAAATATTTTATTTTATTATAAAAATCAAATTTTTTAATATTTTTTACATATCATTATATTCAGTAACTGTTAATGGGAATAACCCCCCCCCTCTTTCTCTCCTCTTGTCATATTAAACAATTTTTCTTTCATAAAAAGATCAAAAATTTTTTAAAAAAATTTTTATGTACTATTTCTTTAACATATATCACTTCAATCATTCATTTGAAGATAATATAATATAAATAAATTAACTAACAAAATTGTTTTATATTATATATATACATTAGGTTTTTTTTTTTCTACAACCAATACTTCACCATTCCATAGATTACATTTTAAATTAACTTTTAACTTCATTTTTGTCGTTTCTTTTTTTTTTTCATCAAACAATATTAATATATAAGTAACTTATAATACAAAATGATACTATTTTTCATATTAATATCTACCCTTTTGTATATTAATTAAGTTTAATATGATATTTAATTACATTTCACACAAGTAGATATGCATATAATTATCTTTTTTTTTTTTTAACTTTATATTCTTACAATTATTAATCTCTCAACAATCGTTTTGAAGATTTACCCTGTACTTAATACTCCGTGATCAAATATAACTTCAAGAGGGTCATTTATTATTTCTTTCATTAATTACTATCCAACAGTCCATCAGCCAAAATCGGCAGAAAGAGACAACCCTTGTATTTAAATAAGCCAATGATTAGAGTAATCTGAAGTTACTTTTTTTTTTATTCTTTTTATCGAACATAGATTATATTATATATTAACATTTGATATTAATACTTATAAATGTTGCCATGTCAAGATAACTTGCCATGAAAAAGTGATTTTACACTTATCATGATAAACTTTCTTTTTTCACTTTGTTTTTGATTAATGTGATTTTTATTATACTCAATCAACTAATCACGCCTTCTTCAATTATATATATTATTTTTAACCTTTTTTCTTTTTCATTAAGATACTGAAATTAAAACATTTTAGATATTAATCTTTTTTAAACATGTCTATAAAGATATATATATATATATTTTTATTACGTATTAATGTTATATTTATTATATATATATATATATATATCTACACATATGTATATATATATAATAGTAATAGCATCGTCTCCAACAGCATTTAAATTTCTTTTATACTTAACTGTTAGAAATGTTTTGTCGTCGTTTTACTGTCCTCCACAATCATTAATATAAGTTGTTAATGTGATCTCAACTTTTTTTTTTCCCTACAAAACTATTTTATCTTAGCAAAAAAGAATACAAAATTTTTTTTATATTTATAATTTTTAAAAAGAAAAAAAAAATCATTTTAAAATTCTATTATTAAAGGTCTATTTCGAAATATTTCTCTCACATTTCAAACACAAATTATTTTTTTATTTTTCAAATGTTAAAAAAAAAAAATTATTTCATAAAATTATATTTATAAAAGGTTTCACTTTATCTTTTTAACCAATATAATTATTGTTAACCCACATTTTAAATATATAACTAATTTCATAATTGTTAAGTAACGAAACCAATACTATTATTTTTACTCTTATCATTTGTATAGTTTTATTAAAGTACAAATTTTTAAACTTTACTTCTAATTCTTATTATCTTAGCATCATATTTAACCATAATAAGTAAATTCATTCTTGAGTATATATATATACATATAATATGTATATAGTTTTTCTTTTAATGTATATTAATTAATTTTAACTACCTTTTCACTAATCTTTTTTTTTTTATACTAAGTTTTTGTATACAGTGATTTATCAGTGTACTATTAATAGATATATTTATATATGTAAGTATAATATTTTATGTTAGATTAGTATTTTTTCTTCCTTTTTTTTTTATCTAAAATAATATTATAAAATTTAAAAATGTACAACTTTATACTCATTACCATCATCATTATCTTTCTCTCTCTTTTCTATCATTTTCTTTAATTTTTTTTTTTTTTTTAAACATCAATTGTATGTAGTAGCAAAGGAATGTCATTGATATACATATACAACACCAGGCAAGTAAATATACAAATTTTTAAAATTTATATATAAATAGATACTTTATCATGAATTTATACACATATCATTTTCTGGCGAGACGGGGTTCTACCCATAGACCAGACTATTTTAACTCTCCCTTTTTATATCATTTTTAATTTTTCTTCCTCCTTCATATAATTACTGTTTAAAAATTCAATATTATAATCATGTAATGTGTAATATATGTGTCTAGAAATTATCAAGAAAAAAAAAAAAGGAGAAGAAATATGTATAGATAAAAAAAAAAACCGGACATAATTAGAAATTCCTATAACTTTTTACAAAAATTTTTATATTTTTTTTTTTCAAATACATCTTTAATATGATTGTACTTTTAGACTAACATCTATTAAAATTACCTCCATGAGAGTTGTTATATATTTATTTTAGTAGAACTTCTATTGTATATTGTTATCGTAAATGATTTTTATTTCTCTTATCATCATTATTTATTGGATGAAAGGCAACAAGACAAATGAAGGTAATAAAATCATAAATCAGTTAAACTGATTTTTTAACTTTATTCTGACACATTAAAATATATTATAGATATCTTATTTTTATGAGTATATAACCTTTTATAATACTTTGAGGAGGGTAGAAAAAAAAAAAATTTTTTTTTTTGTCTACTTTAAACATTTTCATTATTCCCTGTCTAGGTATATTTATTTATATATTGTTTATTTTGTCTTAAATTCTTTCTTTTCTATTAAAAAATATATATATGAGATCAACTCAGACGACATTTCAATTGGAATCATACTACAATTTTTTTTTTTTTGTGTTTTATAAAGAAATATATACAATATATATTATATGATTATATAGACAATTACACTAACTTATAGTCTTTTTTTTATTTCTAAATTATAATAAAAAAAAATGTAATTATATTTCTCAGAATCCAATAATCATATTTATTATAATATATAGGAATAATTGTTTTTCTTTACTTTTTAAAATATTTGCAGTTCTAATAATTTTTTTTTTATTATAGCAAATATTATCCTTTAACACCTGTTATATCATCCACATTAAAAAAAATTTTTTTTTCATATAAACAAGTTTAGATATGCATATATATATTATCATTCCTCAAAATTATTTATATATTTTTTTTATATCACTTTTTAATAAATTTTTATTTATTAATTTTTTTTTATTTTATTTTATAAATAAATTTGATTAATTTTTAATATACATTTTATTAAATAGTTCTGTTACGGGGATGATTATAAAGTATTTATGTTTAATAGTTTATTTTAGTTAATTTGAGAAAAATATTTTTATTGTATAAATTAATATTATGGTTGATTATTAGCAAACAATATATTAATCATAAAAGATAGTAATATCATAAAACGTAATTTTATAAATTATCAATGTTATAAAATTAGAAATTTTAATCTATCAAAATTTATATTGATAAAAGTACAAAAATGATATTAACCACCTTGAGATACTTTTTTATTGTTTTATATAAATATTTTCCTATTTTATTAAATGTCCTATTAAATATGTCTAAATGACTTACTCTTATTGTTTATTTACCCTTTTAATATATCTTTTAAATTATAACACAACAAAGGCTTTTGTTTTTGTAGTTTAACAATATTAATATATATATTATATCCTCTCATCTACATGCAAATAATATATAACTATTTATTAAAAAAGATGTGTGAGTAATATAAAATAGGGATGTTGAAATTTGAACTATTTTTATGACAAATATTTCATCATAAATTTTTTTTTTTTTTTTTTATTCTTAACATCTAAAAATATTTATTTCCAATATTACGTATTATTATATTTTTTAATGTAAATATATTACATTTATTTAAGCTTATTTTAAACAATTATTATTTAAAAAAAAATATATAATACTTATATATTTTATCATTTTTATATTCTTTATCAAAAAATTTTTGTCTTTTATTTTTCCATACAAAGTAAATTTAAATAGAAATTATCATCTGGTGCCATTCAACAGATAGATGTAAAAATATATTTTATATAATAAAATACATTTTCATATGTCACATTATGCATACATATTACGCATTATAACCGTACTGTGTTCTTAAAGTAGTATTTTTTCATTTAAATAAAATACATTTAATATTTTTTAACTACTACTACAAATTATGACGTTAATAAATGTGTGCCATTATTTTCTTATTCATTCATATATATATCTTTTTCTTATTTTAACTTTTTTTTTCATATTATACATCATATAACTAATTATAAATAAATTGATAAATCACAAAATAGCTTAATATCATTGATGAGATATAGAAATAAAATGGATGAATTGTGAAGATTGATCTTCATTTTGAAATGCCATTATGTAATAGGTAGTCTTTTATAAATACCCTTTAACTTAAATTATCCTTTCACTTTACATTATGCCGTTCAGAAAATGATGTTGTAATGTCATACACCTTTTACTTTTACTTATCTTTATATTTAATCACTTTTTTTAATTACTCATTGTTAAATATTTTTTATATATATATATATGCCAAGCAAATTTTTGTTCATTTTTCTTTATTATCCATGTTTATATATATATATGAAATACTATTGTTTACATAGGTACTATTTTATCCATGTTTATATATATATAATTGTACAAAACAAAAATTAAAATTTCTTTCTAAATACTTTTTATTATATCAGTTTATCTACTCCTATTTATCATATATATATTTAATAAAACTTATAATTTTTATTTTTATATTTATTTATCTTTATATTAAAATTTTAATACAAATATAAATAATAATTTTTACATTTAATAATAAATATTTTTGTACATATATATAATATATTATATTTTTTAAAATTATTATAATGATAAAAAGGAGCGGTATAAACGTTTCATATATCACCTTAAGTATTAAAATTATCCATATAAATAATAAATATATCTATCATTAGTTTTTGACGGCATTCCTCTTCTTCTTCTTTTTTTTTTTTTTTTCTTATTGCAACTGTAATTCTAAACTTTTTATATAAAGAATAAAGTAAAAAGTTTTTAATATATACAAGAAAAGCTATCTTTTTATTATAAAAGCAACCGCTTCCGCAAACAAAAATTTTTTTTTTTTTTAATAGTGAACAATAAAAATTTTATTGCCCTTTTCTAATTTTTCATTATTATTTACATAAACTATAAGAATATTTTTATATTAATATTTAATTTTTTTTGTAAAAGATTTATATATATTTTTTTATTAATTTTTGTTAATTTAAAAACAATACATTAAGATAATATATTTATATATCTTTCTTCTTTTTTTTTTGAAGAATAAGTTAATGATTTGTATGTTGATTTTTTAATATATTATATATTCATGTATAAAAATAGAGAGTAAGTTTTTTTTTTTATTATCAAATATGGAAAAATTTAATTTTCTATATATAATTTTTTTTTCTTTATTAATCGCTCCAACAACAAATATATTCTCTCCTTCATTTTTAGTCGTTTTCATTCCCGCCTGATGCGTACTTACACCACCAGTAGTAAATATGTATGTATGTGTGTTAATTTATTTTATTATTTTTTTTTTTTTATCAAAACTGAGTCTATCGTTATATTCTGTCACTCTTTTATACTCTACTCTTCATTCACCTTCAAATAACTCAACTAAAACATTTTCCCCAAGATAGAGAGCTAGTTAAATTTATATATATATATTTGTATAAGTGTATTCATTTTTAAAAATAACAGAGATACATTTCTCTTTTTTTTTATATCAAATGAAAGATATAAAGTTGTTAAAACGTATTGTTAGTTAAAATATTTTAAAATTATCTCTACCAGCTTTTTATATTTATATTATATGATATATGTATATCTATTTATATAATATATATATATAGGTAACTATTAATTTTTTTTTAAACTATTGTTTAAATTTATTATAAATAATTGTTCAAAAAGTAAATAACTTCCTTCTTTTTTTTTTCTTTCTTGTGTATTATTTTTTTTTTCCATCATGATAAACATTTTTGTTGTCAAGATCATTTAATGATACAAAATATAAGAGCTAGATAGCTAGAGATTTTATGGAGGGTATTTAGATGAAAAAGAAGAAAAAAAAAAAGAGAATTTCCCTTTATAAAATTATATTTTAAATGTTGAAGGAAAAAAAAAAATAAAAAAGAAAATAATTTTGTGGATGTAGAAAAGGAATGCGAAGTCGCAGGCGCAGTTGGAGAGTGCACACATATATACATAAAATTATGTTTATTTAAATGAATATGTACATCCAGTTTTTGTTGGTTTGACTTTTTTTGACATTTTACAAAAAGTAAAGTGTACTAAGTGACTTCCCATTTGTCTTTCTTAATCAGTAAATATTCTTTTTATTACACCGAAACCAATATTTAAACAATTATATAGGTTCATAATATATATATATATATATATTGTATAGTAAAATGAAACAGATCCATATATATTCACGCTAATTATAATTATAGCATATCTTAAAAATTTCCTAAAATGATAATAAATTTAATTAGGAGTATTTCCTAGTATATTTATATAAAATAGGTGTGTATATATATATATATTAAGATGTATCTATAAACTAATTTTCGTCATATATCGTCGTTAGTGATTTGCCAATCTCCATCACATTTTATAGCCACTTACCCTCTCTTCTTATTTTCTTAAATTTGTACATAATAACTATTAAAGAGAAGTAAATAGTTCTATAGTTTTGTTGGCACATCAAAATTAAAATCTTTTACACTTATTATATATTCATTTTCTTATTTATTATAATTTATGCATATTTTATATCATTTAAATAACCTACTAATTTATTTTTATTAATTTTAAAAGTACAAGAAAAAAAAAATAATATTGTTTTAATTAGACATGTAATAATAATAACAATAATTTATGCATGTATAATAGAATTTATATAATAAATAATAATTTATGTAAAAAAAAAATTTTTTTTTTAAATAATTTATTATTATAACATTTTCATCATATAATACATTTTGTAAATTTTAATATTAAAAAAAAAATTTTTTTTTTTTCTAATAAAACAACCAATAATTTTTTTATTCTACATTCATTTTTTTTTTTTTAAAAATGTACTTTAAAAGTAAACTAAGACATTTTTAAAAGAGCCTTTTATTAAAAGATATGAGAAAAAAAAAACTACCTCTCTCTCCCTCTTCTCTTTTATATTACTTATTATAAAAAAGATCAAATATGTAAAATGTTTTAATCTATTACCACAACCCTCTTCACCAGAAATAATCTATTTCTACAAATAATAAATAATACTAAAGAATTGAGGAGATTCATTCTTTTTTTTTTTAACTGTCTGCATTTTGTATTATATTAAATATTGGTATCAAAGTTCATTGATGAAATGATGGGAAAATTTTTTTTTTATTAACAATAAGTCATTAGAGGTGAATATATATTTAAAAATATTCTCCTATCATTTACTTGATAATCTAATAATAATGAATTAAAAAGAACTTTTTTTTTTATTTTCTAAGTGACACACTCCTCCAACGTGTAAAGTAAATTTTGAGGAGAAATATATAAGTTAAAATGTAAAAAAAAAAATAGGATGAATCATTTGATTAAATATATAATTTTTTTTTATTATTATGATTAAGTCATTTAAAAATACATATAATAATACATGATATTTTAGGCTGATACAGTGGGTGATTTTTTTTTTATTATCAAAATAATTATATACATATCAATAGTTTTGTATAAAGATACTATTTGCAATTGTTATCAAAGACATGTATCAATAAAAAAGTAGATAGACCTCTTCTTTAATCAAAAAGTAATAATTGTATTATCTTTATAAACTATCTTTTTTCATAATTATAATTTAAAAGTTGTAACATTATTTCTTTAATTCTTATATTTTTTTTTAATTTAACTACTTTATTATTATCTTTTTTTTTATGAAGTAGACTTATTCTTGTAACATTAATTTTAAGACCTATATCAATTTTTATTATTAATTTCAGGACGACAATCAATGTAAAAAAAATAAAAGTGTTCATTTTATTGTTTGATTTTGATTAATTGTTGATTCTATTTATTATATTGTTATCAGTTATTTAAATTATATTTCTAATTTGGTTATCAAATTAATTTTAGTGTTAAATTTACATATACATTGAAATTAAGTTTTTAAGTTACTTGAAGTAAAAATGGAGACTGTTGTTAGACAGTGTTATCAAGATGTATCTAGAAATAGTTACATCAAAAGTTCTAAATCTGGAAGACTTTTAAAGGGAAATAAAATTCAATCTATTAAAGTAAATTATATTTTAAATTAATTTTATTTTTAACATTTTTTTTTATAGAAAGTTCGCCGAAAAACATTTTCTGGTATTGCAAAGAATAGAATTCTTATTTCTAATAATAATATCAGTAAAGATTTAATAAGTAAATATTGTTATGTTCAGAATCCTGTAGATAAAACACTCCTAAAAATGGATGTTGGATCATCTTGTGATGGAAGTATTGCTTTTAATAGTGACAATAATAAAAATATTTATATAGAAACCAGTGATATTTATAATGATAACTTGCCTTCATATATAACAAATACTTCCACTGATGACAAATGGAATCCATATAATGATGTTTATCAATTGATTGATTCTAGTAATGGTCTTCAAGATGATAAATTTCTTTTAGAACAGACTACACAAAAGTATGTTGATGACTCAATCTTGTGTGTTGATGGATCAGCAGCCTCAACAACACTCACCAGAAAACCTTTTAATCATGGAAGTTTAAAAGACAATCAAGAGTCTAATTATCTAAATACAAATAGTTCTGTTTCAAGTATAAGCGGTTTATCTCTTACTATGACAGAGCATAATGCCTTGTCTACTCATAATGTTCATAAGAATAATTGCAATTATAAAACAATCGGTGAAGTGAACAACAACAGAAAAAGATTACGATCATTTTCACTTGATCCATCAAACATTTTTGATTTTCAAGGATCTTTGTTGAATTCACATAATGAGGAAGATTTTTTTAATATTGGGGATCATTCATATAATGATGCTATTATTGGTCTTCAACAGGACGGTGATTTATTAAATTTTTATACTCAAGAAGATATTTTTGAAAAGTCTCATTGTACTGATATGACATATGAGGAAAATAGTATAAAAGATAAAAAATATACTTCTAGAGGAAGTCAAAATACATATACAAATGAATTTGATATTGAAGAAAAAAATGCCAAAGTTGAGGAAGACAAAATTTTGGTTAAAGTTAGATTTCCTTTTTATTCATTTGAATTGTTACAATCAGATATTGATCGTATAACTCAAAATCGTCCTATGAATGATTCTATTGTTGATTTCTTTCTCAATCATTTAGTATTTCATTTATTAGATGAGTCACCATCACGTATTCATGTTTTTCCATCAATTTTTTGGAAATTTATGAAAGAAACACAGGATGATGATGATGAAAAAAGTTCTGATTCTATTTATAAAGATATTATTAAATCATCTAATAGAGCTGTTATGGTTCAACAGATGGTAGCATGTTTAGAAGGTGTTGATCTATTTAACTTTGATTATCTTCTTATTCCTATTTTTGAATATGGTTATTGGTCTCTTGCTATTGTCTGCCAACCATATCTTTTAACTTATTGTCCTGTGGATTCATCAAAATCTAATGATTCAGCTGCTGTTGTTTTCTTTGATAGCGGTGTTAATGATGTTATTAGACATTTTAACAATGCTGCCATAATAACAGATTTTATTAAAGTATGTTTAAATTTATTTTAGTTTAATTTTAAATGATTTAAATTTATATTAATGTTATGAATAATTTTATTTATTGTTATTTTATTTATAGGCACAACACCGTATAACTGCCGGAAGATCACGTCAAGATAATATTGACAATGAGCTTGTTAATAATTTGTCACCATTTGATAAACCAAAAGGTTTAAATTACTCAGTAGTATTACCATCACAAATGCCACAGGAAAAAGAGACTACTGATAGTGGGGTATATCTTCTTGAGTATGCTGAAAGATTTCTTATTAATACCCCAAATACTCAAGAGATTTTGAACAAAGGTTTTAATTTTGCTCATCAATATCCAGATTTTTCCGTCAAACATAAACGACGTGAGATTATGGAGGTTGTTCGACAATTCTCTTCCCCGTAAATTAGTTGTGTACGCTCCATATATATATTTATATATATATATATGTTACAAAAGTTATCACTGTAAAAAAAAAAAAATTTTTTTTTTTGTTTGTAGAAAAGATTGCAAAAATTTTTAATTTTTTGCATCTTTTATTGTTATAATATTTTGTAAGTATATTAAGTTGTTATAGAATAGAACTATTAATTAGTTCTTAATGTTAATTGTTAATATAATAAAAATCAAAAAAAAATTAATTCAATATTTTATAATTAAGTTTTGCAGAACAAAAATTATTTTTGTTTTAAAAAAAATTTGAATTGTTTTTTTTTTTTTTAGTTAAGTTTAATATATTTAAAAATATATATATATATATATAAAAATTTCAAAAATATATCATAAGTTTAAAAGTATTTCTTTATATAACGATAGATATATTATAATTATCTTTCAGTAAAAAATACGATGTAAAAAATTATCTGCAAATAATTAATTATAAAATTATTCATATTTTATTATATTGAGAATTAGTATGAGAATTAATAGTTATCTTTTAAAGTATTTTTGTGTAATTTTTTTTTTTTGGCCAATTTTAATTGTTAATTACAGTGATATACATAAGGATTACTAAATCTATATATAGGCATCTCATTATTTTTCATACTGTTTTAGATGATATTATTTTATGACTTTAAAAAATTTTATTATTTTTTGTTTTTATGACTATATATCTCCAGAAGTATCATCTATATATTAATATATATTATTATATCATCTATAACAGTTTGTTTTATGTTGGTTATATTAAGGATATCTAAAATATGATGAGATGGAGCGTATAACGTTGTATTTGGTTTTTTTTTTTCCTTAAAAATTCTACCTAGCGGGGAAAATTTTTTATTATTATTAGTTGAACACTTCATATTTAAATTTTATTATTTTGATCATATTTTCATGATCGTTGTTATCTCATGTCTCGTTTATTGTTATTGTTTTTTATAACTTTTGTTATTCATTTTTTAATAAGTTGTATTTTTATGTAAAAAAATATTACTATTCAAATTTTTGCATTCTTAAATAGGTATTTATGTAATATTTTTTTTTTCTTAATTTTTATGGTTATTTGTAAGAAAAACGTTCATTTGGTTTTGTTTAAATTTTATTCTGAAGTCGTTTTCCTACCATAACATACCTCAAATTATTTTATCTATCTTTAAATTGTAAATATAAATATTATCTACCATTGATTTTATCACGAGGTTTATAATGTCAAAAAAAAAAAACGAGATTATTTTTAAATAAATATAGTCATCTTTTTATTCTCGAATTTTTTTAAAATCATTATTCATTACCCTGTTATTATACATTGTTATATTATGATTAATGTTAAATTTTTTGTTAATAAAATAGAATTTTAATTTTTTGTTATTAAATTAATTACACAATTTTGAAATTTTATTGTTATTTATCTTTTTTGATCATGTTTATAATGTATACAATTTCCATTAAAGTTATTTTTTAATATATGCAAATTGTTAATTTTAATATATGTTTTTTTATAATTATTGCCCAGAATATTATATTTTTTAAACTTTCTTCTGTGCTTATTGTTAAAATTGAATTTTTAAATAAAAATAAAAGCTTTACATAAATATATATTTATTCTTCTACTTGATTATTATTTTTATCAAATATGATAATGATTTCTTCACCTTTATGGACAATGGTTTGATTTTTTGTTTTCATTTTCATATATATACCAAATGTAATGGAATTATCTTTTTGAAGATTTCTTAATGTTATCATTAAATTTGCATCTTTTTCTCCAGTTTCCTGATCAATACATATCATTTGACATCTATGACATTCTTCAATTTTTTCAAGAATAATATTATTACAAAAGTGTACTTCTTTTATATATTTTTCAATAAATGGTTTTTCAAGATCAACAACAAAATTTGAACGAAATCTATGAAGAATATTTTCAACATCAATATTTAATGTATCAGCAACAATACGAACTGAAGCCAGGTTAATTAAAAGAAATGGAGCTTCATTTGCAAATGTTAATTTATTATCAATTGTTAATTTTAAAAATTTAGAATCATCACCAAATGATGGATGTAAATTTGCTAACCATTCACTATACCCAATAACTATACTACATCTATTGTCAGAACAAACCACATACTCATTTTTCATGATGTCATTTTCATTTTCTTCTGATATACATAAATTTGTCATATTTTCAAATTTATCAATAATATTTAATTCACCATTTTTATCAAAGTATGTTTTAATTAAGCACATTGCTGGTGTTGTTTTTTGTGTGATAGGAATACCATTTTTATCAACAATCATCATCATTCTATCTTTGTCCATTCCTTTTTCAGATATTGTCCATTTGTCAACTTCAAGATAACCACAACTTTTTATAGGATACAAGAAAATTCTTAAAATTCGTACCAACATACTACTTGACACCGGTATTGTGTAATTGTTTTCTCTTATCTTATTTCCTTTTATAAAACAATATTGCAACATTTTTTCTAGACGTCTAATATCATCAATTGTATTCCATTTACCAAATGAAATTCTAATAGAACCTAAAGATTTTCCATCAATTATATCAATTGTGTCACCACATTTTTTTTTACCACTCATCCAAATATTATTGATATCGTCAGCTGTTAAATTAAGATAATTAATACATGCTCCAATATTACAAAAACAACCTGATCTTAATTCAATATCAAATAATTCAGCCATCTTCTGAGTCTCATTATAACCAATCATTTTTTTATCACTTCTTTGAAGATTAAAATTTATGATAGGTCCCTGTTTTTCATAACAAATATCTTTCCAACCATAAATCACTACTAAATTTTGATCATTCTCATATTTTAGTGATGTTAGCATGTTATAGGCTACCATAGAAATATCAAAAGTTTTCCTTCCAATACTTTCTATTGTCTCAACATATTTTAATTCATCAAAACATTTTTCAAGTGTAATAATTCCTTGAAAATTAATTGTACCATCCTCCATACTTTCAATAAAATTTTCTTTTGGTTTTAAATCACCAAAACACATCATAGTATCAACAGTACCCCCACCATAATATAATTTTTTATTCATACATGGTATAACTCTCCTACTAACAATCAAAAATCCTAATCCAGTAGGTAGGCCAAATATTTTATAAAAACTTCCAACAACAAAATCAGCTTTAATTTTTTGTAAATCAATTTTTCCACTTGAAAATAATGCTGCACCATCAATTCCAACAAACCAATTTTTATTTTGTATAATTTTATTAACAATTTCTAAATTATATTTTTTACCACAGGCATTAGACATGGCAGTTATCATAATTAAATTATTAATTTCTTTATCATAATTAGAAAGATTATTATTAAAAAAATTATTAAAATATTCAAAGTTATTACATGTAACTACATCAGCATTTACAATTCTTTTCATACCAACAACACTAGTATGAGAATCTTTTAAAAACCCAAAACAACTTAAATTTTCATCAATAAAAGAAGATTCTTTTCTATTTCCATTACCATAAAAATTGAATGTTTCTCCAATCAATTTTAATGATCCTGTAGTTCCAGAAGTAAATATTACACTATAATCTTTGGATGTTGTATTAAAATGACCCAACATTCTAAAATTAAACAGTACAAATTCATATATTTTGGTAATTAAATATTTATCTAAACTAACCGATTTCTTATTTGTGAAATTCTTCCCTCTGTTACCTTTGAAAAAATATTTTGAGAATGTGGATTTGAAAGTAAAGAAAAGTCAATTTTTTTAATTTCATCAATTAACCATTTTGATGGTATTCCTGCTCCGGCACCATCAAGATAAACTCTATTTGATTTTTTTGATAAAGGCATATTTCTTAATTTTATTCAGAAAAAAAAACTGTATTTATTAAACTTCAATCTAATAAAATGTAATACAATAAAGTTTTTTTTTTTTAATATTACTACCTAATCACATGCTATTCATTCATCAATATTAAAGATCTTATCATTTCATGATTAAACTTATACAACATTAAACATGAAAAGTAAATAGTAAAAGATTAAATGTATCAATTTAAACTTCATTAAAAACTAACAAGACACTCTACTCTATTAAAAATATTTTATATAAATTAAAAAATTATAACTAATTGTTTAAATATAAATATTTTATAGAATTTTAATTGAAACAATTTTAAAAATTTCAATATCACAGAAAATGATGAGTAATTTTCCGGCTAACCTAATAAATTGATTTTTTTTGAACGAAAAAAAAAGTTTTTATAAAAATTTTATGTACTTATAGAAAAATAGTATCAAGTTTGTTATTATAGTTTAAAATATGTTAAACTTAATTATTTAAATTTTGACAAATTCTTACTGATCTAATAATAAATATTTTAAAATAAAATTAACAGAAATATTTTGAAAATTATATGAATTTAATGGAAAAAAAAAAATTTTTTTAATTATCCATTTAAGATAATATTTGTTTATAGTATAAAAACCTGTTTTGGTAAAATATATTAGTTAATTTTAATGAAATGAAGATATTTGATAAAGCAGTTTTGATTTTTCAATAGATTTTTTCATTTGATATCAATTAAAATTACTTTAACTTTTGATTTAAAAAATTTTGATTTTTATTTTTAATCATCTTCAGAAAAGTTGAATTTCAATAAAACAACGATCAATTACGATAATTATTCTGATAAATTAAATTTTTATTTCAACCATTGAAGAAAACAATTTTGATTGGCAAAAAAAAAAATTCACCTCAAAATGAATTCCTTTTATACTTTATTCTTTAATTCCCCAACATTTTCACCTAATATCTTCCATATTTCCAAAAAAAAATATTAACAATCCCAAAAGTTATTTACCCTTTATTACACATTATCAAAATTTTTCTTCATAAACATATTAAAATAATAAAATGTAAATAAATCACCTACAATTTTGATTATTGCTGTAAACAATATGTCATCATTATATAAACGGAAGTAAATATCATATAATACATCTTAAATAATCACTTTAAATTGTTATGTAAAAAAAATTCAAGTTTTATATAAAGCTAGTCATTTTTTTTATATAATATTAAGTAAAGTATATTTTAAAATGATACATTTGTACTATAAAAATATGTCAAATTTCAAAATTCATTGTAAAATTACCAAAACAAATGTATTTTCTTTTCATTTATAGTAGTAGTACTTTAGAATGTAAAAAAAAATTTTTATAGTTAGAGATAAAAATAAAGTAAAAGTTAAAAAATATCAGTAATTGTTTAGGTTAAAAATTTTTAATTATTGTTATTGAAAATAGTTCTTTTTTTTTTGGTTGAACTTTTGCCATTTGAAGTGGATGTTTTTAAAGAAAAAGTTATAGGTATTTTTTTTTATAAAAGTTTATTGATAAAATTTTATATAATTTAGAGATTTTAAGAATAAAATTGTTAAAAATTTATATTAATTAACATCTGCTGAAATTTTTATTTACAATATGTATTGATAATTTTAAACAATCATTTTAATCATACTTTTTATTGAACTTCTGTTTTTTTTTTTAAATAAAATATAGTACACAAAATAACTATACATAACAAGAACATTCATTCCTCAAATTCAGATATAATTAATTAAAAAAAAAAACTTTATACTCAATATTTATTTTTTTTTAAATCTTTTTCAAAAGAAAAATTAAATAAATATATACAATTGTATTACAAAATATCTTTGGTAATTTTATTTAATCATTTTGTAATAAAGTTTAAACATTTTATCTTTCTAATTAATATATGACATTATTTTTATTTACTATATTTATTATATTTTATTATAACATATATAAAATTAATATAATTTTTGAAGAAGATTGAGTACTTTAAATAATAAAAATTAATCAAGATTAAATATATTTTACTAAAATGTTTATAAATAATATTAAATAAAAATGGTTTATGATCATATTTCAATATATAAATATAATTAATTTTATTTTTTTTTAACCTTAAAATATTATTAAATCATTTTCTTTGAATATAAATTAGTTTTTTTTTTTTAATATTTTTAAAAAAATTGAAAAATAGTTTCTTTTAATTTTTGATAAAATTCAATTTATATATTACCATTATAAATGATTAATTTATAAAATATTAATTTATGCTTCAGGTTATCTAAAAAGATAACTAGACATAAGAATGTTTTAAAGTATCTTAAAAATATTCATCAATCTTCCAAATTTATCAGACTTTTATATATTAAACATTTAATAGATATTACATTATTTTGTAATATTAAAACAGGTACATTACGTATCTTGAATTAAAAATATATTAATAAATTAGATTATCAGGATATACCTCTTATTGGTAAAATAAATATAGAAAAGAATAAAGTTGACACGTATATATTGGATGACGTAAATATTTAACCTTATAAATATTTAACTATCATTTTTGTATAATTCTTAGACCTTCATGTTAAAAAAAAAAATAATTAAAGATATAAATCATATATAATTCAATTTGGGTCGTTTTAAAAATATAGCAATTATAATTTAATATAAATTCATATTTTAATCCTTATTATTATCTCATATAAATAGATAAAATGAGAAAAATTTTTTGTCAAATTAAAAATCAAACTCTTGCCAAATCAAATTGTCTTCCACTTTTTTTTTCTCCTCCAAAGTTTTATCATTTTTATTTTTTTCTCAAATGATATAACCTTTATATTATTTTATACTTATAAAAGATAATAATAAGAGTAAAATTAAAAATAAACAAAAATTGTTATCTTCTTTTTGACATTAATGTGTTTTGGCAAGGTAAAAAAAAATTTTTATAATATAATTAATTATATAAATATTTTTAAAATATTATATATTTTTGTGGTATTTATTTTGAGAGAAAAATATTATGTTTATTGAAGTGATTATAAAAATTTATTTTACTTTTTTTTATGAATAATTGTTAGAAGATTAATAAATTTGGTAAAAAAAAAATTATGGACTTTGATAATAAGAAAAAAAAGTTATGTCATTTTGAAATGAAATTTATAATAATAAATTTATTAAATATTAAAAAATAAAAGTTAATTGTTTTGTTATCTTCAATTGAGGATATTATTAAAAAAGATAATTTTATTTTATAAAGTACTTAAAAATATGAGTTTATATACATAATTATCTTATTGATATATTTGTAAAACATCATATTTATAGACTATTGTACTTTTTTTTTGTCATTATAGTTTTATATCAGTTGAATGTTCAAAAAAAAAAAAAAAAAAAGATGATCATTTTCATTATTTATATATTTAATAATTTTATTATAATACCTCAACAAATAAAGATATTCTAAAATGATATGAATTATTTTTATATATTAATATTTCTTTAAATCAGAAACTATAAATTATCTATGAATAGTTAATTATAATTATTTTATATATTTGTTATTTATATGATCAAGATTCAATGTTAAAATAAATAAATGTTGCTGTAAAAAATGTAAACGTTATATATTAATATTTTCATTTTTGTCACCGAACATATTTTTAAAATATCTAATATAAATATTAATAAACGTTCGAAAATGGTTCTTATTTATTTTTTTCTTTCATCAATATATTTCATCTTCTATTTGTTTATTATATACATATATTAATTTTTTGTTTATATCAATTAGGAGCATTCTTTGTAACTTGTCTCTTAATATTTCTTGTCACATTTTGAAGCATATATGGATAAAAAAAAAAAGTAATGATCTATGATTTATTGTACAGTAAAATGATTGAAATAAAAGTATTTTTTTTTTCTTCTTCAATCTATATCATATTCCATGATATAATTATTAAGTTTAAATATATGTATAACATTATAAAAAGAAAGAACCAAATTTTTTTTTTTTTCAATTAAATATTACACCTTATTAATTAATGGTTTTTCATCAAAGAGTTCTCATTTAATTAAATCTCTTTTCTTTTTATGGTGGTCGTCGTCTGCTTTCTTTTGTATGTGTATATTTCGTTGTTGTTGTTGTTGTTGTTATTAATAATATAATTACATAATACAAAAAAAAATAAAGCCAATGAAAATCCTTAACATTCATTAATTGTTTTTTTGATAATTATATAAAATTTGACAAAAATATATCAATATTAGATATTTTTGAAAGAATGGAGGAATGTTTGTATGGTATTTTATAATGTATGTACTTTCGTCTGTTGAAAATTTTTAGAAGAATAATTTAGTCTGCACTATTGATATGTAATTAAACTTTAATCATCTAAATTTTTTTTTTTATTTTTATTTTGTTACTTCTTCTAAAATCGTCTTATCATATTTTCATTGTTTCTTCTTCTATAATATTCTCTGTTATTTGAATTAGAACGTATTCTATTTTTTCTAAATTGTCGACCATTAAAAAATGGTGGTGGGGAAGATATTGTCGTTAATTCTGTTGTTGACTCTTCTTCTATCTCTCTATCATTTTCATTTTCTGGATCTAATGTTACAGTGGTAGTTGTTATTGTTGTAGTAGAAATATCAGAATTTATTATTGTAGAAGTAGTATTGATATTATTAGTATAATTAATTTCATTCGGTTTGGCTTTATAACAAAGTCCATTATAACAATCAGGAGCATCACTTGGACATTCAGAACATCGTCCTTTACCATTAACATCCCATTTAAAAGCTGGTATTGTATACATGCCACCATTTCCAGTAACATAATATAAATTACCTTGTGGATTATAATGACATACAAAAACATAATGATGTCCTCGTCCAAATACACCCTGAACATCTCGGCATTGTGCGAAACCACATCCTACCAAATTCGTATCAGCCCAAACTGTCTAAAAAAGAAATAAAAAAAATTAATAAAACTAATTTTTGATAATAAAAAAAGATTTTAAAAAATTATTATTATTTTTTTTTAAATTCTATTAAATAAAACAAATAGTTTATACTATGTAGTAAAATTAAAAAATGTAATTAATTTACGGAAGCCGGAAGTTGATAGAAATATGTTAAAATATATGTCTCTTTGATATATGCGGGGTTTAAGAAAAAAGACAAGGTATCTTGTTGCAATTTAATATAAAAAAAAAAGAAAAGTCATTCCAAAAATATAGTTAAAAAATATTGTAAAATTAAATGTATCGTTTACATTTTAATTTAATTATTATTAGTGTAATTTTATAATTAAAACAAGAAAAAAGATCATCAAAGAATCTAAAGTATAATTTGATTTCTTTTTTAAAATATAATTAAGAAAAATTATGATTGTTAATTTATAGATAGTAATATTATTAAATTATAATTAACATACCTGAACATAATGTCCACAACAATGTTTATAGGCATGTTGACATTTACAATTAGGATCATAAACCTCATTAAACCATCTTGGAACAGCATCTGACCAATTACCCCATGGTGATGCCCAAATATTTTCACCAACATTTCTTCTTCCTCTGGAATGCCTAAAATCACATGTATTAGCATGTTTCTGAGCACTGACTGCCAACTCCTCAGACCAATATAACATTCTCATATTTGTTGATGGTAACAGAGCTCGAAGTGTATTATGTGTATTAACAATAGAATTTTTATCATATTCATTAAATATTCCAGATTTTATTAAAAGACCATTCCAGTCAGAGGAACCTCCCATATAATTATTAGACCACCTTTTAGAACGAGAACCAGGATAATGGAGAACCTTCCCATCAATATCACTAACTCTTTGTGGACCAGAATGTGATGTAATGGGAATTGTTGATAAAATATTCAATAATTGTGGATATACCTGTTGAAAATTAAATGTAAAGACAATAAATATCGTTAAACAATTAGAATTAATGTTATTCATAATTGATGTTATTTGTTTTGTTATTTGATAATATGTATGATAATATGATGTCTTAATAATAATTAATTCGCTTTAAATACTATTTCTTAAAATTTTTAAAAATATGTAATATCTTCCTTTAACGTCTTCTTCTTTTTTTTTTTCTCAAATATGTTAACCAAAGATATATCTTTAATTTAATTTTTTAGTATAAATTGTATCAATATGTCTTAATGAATCCACTTTATAATTTCGAAAGGTATATCTGAAAAAAAAATATTATTATTATTTAATTAATATTTATATCACTATCTTATTTCTTTTTTGTAATTATATAAGTAAATAAATATCCCTTATCCAGTTTTTTTTTTATTTTTTAATAATTAAAATAATTAAATTGATAAATCAAAATAATTTCATTTAGAAACAGAAAACATAATATTTTTTTTTCCTAACAATTCTTTATATTTAACTTTATTAATAATATTTTTTTTTATAATTTTTAATCTAATTCTTTGGTAAAGATGAATGATATATGGAAACCATAATTTAATTATGATTATTTGTAATAAAAGACATCACAGTTAAAGGAGGTACCTTTGAAACTTACAGTAGTTGTTTCATAAAATATAATGTAGTCGAATATTTTTTTTTTTTAGGTGATATAATATGAAGAATAATATTTAATGAGGTTCAAGTCGTAGTAGTTTTTAAATTGTAATAATCGAAAGTTTAATATCAAATAAATTGGGATAGAAGTAAGTCGTTAAAGAGAAATTGTGGATTCTGAAATGAAATAAATATATTTGATTAGTTCCATTTTTTTTTAAAAATAATTTTAATTACTTATTTTTTCAAGGATAATTATACATATGGTTATAATAAAAAAAAAATTAATGAATTTATAGGAACAAATAATAATACTTTTTTTAGGTTATAAATTTTAAATTTTATAGATTATTTAAACATCTTTAAGAAGATAATTTATATCCATATCTATGATTTCTCTAATATCATATAATTATTATAAATAGCTAATAAAAAATATATCTTTATTTTATATAAAAAATAAATATATATTTTTATAATATAATAATAACTTAAGAATAGTAAAATTACTCTTTGCCATTAAAAGAATATATAATATAAAATATGTTTCATATACAATATTTATTATAGAATATAATATCAAGACATACATATAAGAATATAAATCACAACATCCTGAAAAAAAGACGACAAATTATCATCTTCATTTATTGTCAATGTATGGCTAAATGATCTTTAGTATTGTAGTGTAAGTACCTAAAATTATTTTACTTCAAATAGGAGGGGCAGATATTTGCAAAAATTTTTGTAAAAATCAAGAATTATGACAATGATATGTGCGAAAATAGGAAGAATAAAGAAGCGGCGAATAGATTACTTATGTTATAAATAAATGGAAGAATAAAAATTTATAAAAATATTTTTTGACGTTAACAAGATAAGAAATGTTGCGGTAAGTAAAAAATTCTCGTTAAAAATGATTTAAATAAAAGAAATATGAATAATCTGATTACCTTTCCTTGATACAATTAAAAAGTTTGATAGATACTAATTTAAAAGGGAATTTTATTTAAAAAGATATTAACAATTATTATCTTAATTATACTCCTATACACATAAAGGAACCTAATAAAATGATGAACTATAAATCGTAATCATGAAAAGTTTATGATATAAGTATAGTTAGTTGTTATATATATATAATATAATTTATATAAAATCGCCAATCTTTTTAAATAATAGCAAATAAATCAACAAATGTTTTAGTATTTTTTAATGATCTAACTTTTTTTTTTTATCTTGATACCATAAGGTATTTTTCTGGTGTGCCATTGTTGTCTGTTGATTATTATCATCAACATTTTTAAATAAAAATAGACATCGCTCCATATATCTAACTTAATGTCACATTATTTTAAAATAAATTTTTGTCTTCTCCATGAATCATATATATATATATTTTTAAAGATAGATCTAAATATGCATAAAAATGATCTCATCAATTGTGTAATTTTAATAAAAATCAAGTACATAAAATTTAAAAATTCACATTTTATGATTAAAATTTATTACTACTATAATTTATTATTATAAAAAAGAAGTGAAATTTTAAAAATATATTATATAAATACAGGTAGTTATATTATCTACCACCCAAATAGAGATCACCAATATATTATTTTTATTGGCATTCTATAAAAATAAATATATATATATAAAATTTTTTTTTAATACCTACAAAAAGATATAAAATTTCTTAAATAAAAAGTAAATTGTTAAAAATTTCAAAAGGGTAATAATCATTTATATAAAGTAATTAATTAAGTTTAACTATTTATATATATAATTATCAAATATTTATATCTTTTACCTAAAAGTGGGATAAAAATTTTTATAATAATAAAAATAAATAATTATAATTCCAATAAAAATTCCTATCATTATTTATTAATAAAAATATTTTAGGGAGGAGAAGCTGTAATTTATTTATATAATTAATAAAAGTAAAAATATTTAATAAGATTGATAATTAAAAAATAATATAAAAAAAAAAATACCTAGTTAAATTAAATTAAAATGCCGTATTTTTTAGGAGAAGAGAAATGATAATTGTTGTTTAAAAAAAATAGTTACAAAATTGACCAATAAGACAGGTCTTAAAGTCTTCAGGTGTAAAAAGAAAACAAGAAGGCAAATAATAACAAGAATATTAATGTTTAAAAAATTTAATTGGGGTAATAGATAAAAGAAAAGCTGCCATAAATCAAATTAAAATTTTTGAGCAATTAATTTGTAGAGAATGTCAAATATTTCTAAATACAATATCATCTTTACAAAATACGATTAAAAATTGCTCCTTTTTTTTTATATAATAATATGTACATTGATATTACAAATTATTTTTAAAATATGTCTTATTATATACTATAATCTAGACTTATTAATTTAAATAAATAGTAAGGATAAAAGAAAAAGTACAATAATTATCAAGTTTTTAACTGGTGAGCAACAATTTTAAATTGTTAATTGAAATATTTTTAATATACTTATAGGGCATGCAAATTAAATTCTATCTAAAAAGTTTTTCTTTTTTGCAAAAATAAAATAATGTATAGATAATAAACATTTATAATTGATATATTATAAATAAGTACCTATAGATGAAGGAAGTTCATTTAATTTTAACAATTCTTTCATTAAGTACAAAATTATTATAATAAAAACAAGTATGAGGTTAAATCATAACAAGATCTACTTATTCTCATTTTTAATTCTCTCTTTTATACTTTTATTTTAGATTGTTAAGTTTGTTAAAAAAAAAAATTTATGCAAAAAGGTATATTTTTATTATATTATTTTCCATAAAATGAATGAGGTATGCGTAGGAGGCATATATTCAAAAAATTAAAGTACAATTAATGTTAAACTAATTTACCTTGAATTGAATCCGAAAAGTTAATCAAAAAATGTAATTATACTTGTATACTCAAATTAAAAAATTTTTTTCATCCAACATCTGTGTCATATATATATTTTAATAGAAAAATTTTTTTATATAAAGTAAAGCCTTTTGTATTAACCTTGTCATCATTTTGAATATAAATATATGTTAATAATTTATAATATAAAATATAATTTTTTATTATAAATATAATGAAAAGCTTATTTTTATTAAAAAAAAAAATCTTAAAAAGGGCATTATTGGTAGGTTCATTGATGTGACTATTATATTACAATATAATAAGATCAAGTTTAAGGTATAATAGAAAATTATAAAATAATCAAAAGTTTTATGATATTATCAGTTACTTGTTTTAAATCTTTATAAATATTTTAAAATGTGATGTATATTAATGTTTTAAATGAAAATTTTTTTTTTCCTTCCTGGTAATAAATATTTTTTTTTATAATGATTAATTCAAGGAAGAACAAAATACAAATATACTTTTTTTTTTTAAAAAATATTAAAAGTGTATTAAAACAACAAATTTAATATGATGGAAATAAGAAAATGATCTATAAACGTTGTTGTTTGTTTTTTTTTTACATTTAAACTTCTTTTTTTTTATCTTAATTTATATTAAATGATATAACATTTTATTACTATAATATATCTTTTCATGAATAACATTATAATGTTTGTTATTTATAATAATAATAAAAAAAAAGATTTTTAAATAGTCCAGGTTTCTGAAGACCGTTATAATTAATATTTATAATAAAAAAAAAATTAATATATCAATCTAATTAATTTCTCTTAAAGTTAATAGATGTAAAAATATTTCATTTCCGTCGGTTTTTATTCATTTGTCATAATTGATTTCCTACTTTTTCTTTGTAAAATATAATGTTTCTAATTATAAAATTAATTTAATTTAATAAAATAATATAATACTTTTTTTTTTAATTTTATCTAATTTCAATTGTTTTTATAAATATTATTTTAAAATTTATCATAAATTTTTTTTTTCGAAAAATTTGGTTTATTTATTATAAAAAGTTTTAATATTGTATCAAATTTTTCTTTATTTTATTAAATAACATATAAATGAAGTCATCCTTAAGATAAATAAACATAATTATAAGATTTATCTATTTGCGCAACATGTTAACATATTTATCTTCATTGCCCTTTTAAAAAATATTTAGAATTAAAAAAAAAAAAATTAAAATGATGAGTAATGGTAAATACATATATTTGATATTCAATCATTAGACCATGACATCTTTCTCCTTCCGTTTGTTGAATAATATTATTATAACGGAAGAAACAATAAGAATTATATAATGTAACAAAATAATAATATTAAAAAAAAGGTAAAAAATTTTTTTCATTTATTGAGAAAAATTTAATGAAAGACTATTTTTTCAACATTTTTGATCATCTTTAAAAGATAATCAATCTTGTTTTCTCTTTCTAAACAAATAGTATCAAGCTTTTATATTAAAAAATTTTTAATTAACAGTGAAATACATATATATATAATAAATTTTAATTGATAAAAAATCAAAATTTAATAATATATGAATGAATAAATATTTATTTAATTAAAATTTATAGTTAATATGTTATAAAATATTTATTAACAAATTTTAATTATTAATTTATTAATTATTTGCTAATTTATATTTTAATAAAAAGATTTATTACTTTTAAAATTTGATGGATAATGATTAATTTTTTTTTTCCTTAAATCTATTAAACAACATTATTTTTTTTTTATTACCAAATAATAAATATTTGAATTTCTTTGTAATTTTTTTACACTTTTTAAAAGAACCTCATTTGTCATTTTTGTATAGATGTTTTGATAAATTAACTATTAGTGTAACAAAATTTTTGTTGTAAAGGTAACCTTTATGATTTTAAAATTTTTTATCATAAAGTAGTTTAAGAAGAAAATAAATTAATCTTCAAAATATACCTATTATGCATTATATTAAATAATGAATGTGACGGTAACCAAATATAATTATGTTAATGGTCATAAATACTTCTTTTAACGATAATACTTTTTTTTTCGTATTCTTTTAATCTATACTCTTTTAAAATTAACATAAAATTTTTTATAAAAGCAAAAATGTAAAGAATTCTTTAATAATTGTATCATTAAATTAACATCTTCCGTCATCATGATAAATTATATATATACAAATATATCATATTACTAATGATTATAAAATAAAAATTTTGTCCTATGAATTAACAAATAAATGATAATTAATTTGACAATTTGATATTACTGCTTAATTAAAAGAAGAAAAAAGAAAAAAAAAATTTTTTTTTAATCAACATTTAATAAAATGATATTTGATTCAGGAATATATTATTATACTTACTTATTAATTTCAATTTTTTTTTTTTAATCATTATATATTTTTCAATTATAACTCTATCCTATTTTAATTAATCTTTCTTCATTTTATTTTTCATCATAAAATATTTTTTTAAAAATTATTACAAAAAAATATTGATATAAAATAAATAATATATATAAATATATACAATTTATAAAAAGTATAATATTTTTTAAAAAGGTAAATATCTATCTTATTATGGTGTAAATTAAACAAAATCTATTTATAATAACCGATTTATAATATACCTATAAACTAATTTAATTATTTGATTTTCTATTTTTGATAAAAAAAATTTCTTTTATAAAGAAAATTTTTGTTAAGATAATAAAAACAAATAATTATAAAATAATTTTTAATATATATTTTTATTTACCTAGTAATCAAAAATTTGGTAAACGTTAAAATTAGATTATGTATATGGAATAAAAAAGTTATATTTTTAAAATTAAGTTTAAATATTATCTTTATTATCATTGTGATAAAAAAAATAATATTAAGGGGTATTTATTATTATTGGTGTAAATAAACTTTTGTTATAATTAGACAACTCATGAATACATTGATCAAATATTAAAAATAAAACTTTTTGTTGTTTATTTGTATCAAATTTTTATGAAACATATTAAAGAAATATTTATTGAAACTGTTTTTGGCATTTCTAATACCTGTGACAGTAAACTTTTTGTATAAAAATTTTTACAAGTTTTATTTTTGAGAAAAGTAATTAAAATTTAATACTTATTGAATACAACCAAAGATAAAATATTTTGAAATATCAATAATACTAAATCTAGAAAAAAATCAGCATAAACGGCATTGTCATTCTTCAATATTTGTAAAGAATACATATCTACAAAATGATTACTTTTCATTTTCAAAATATTGACAAAATGAATATGATTCATGGGGTAAATTCAAATTATCAAAATAAAAAAATTGGCGTTATAAATAAGTTTCTTAATTCATTCTCCAAATTACTCATCAACCAATTTATTCACCTTTTTTTTTCAATATTTGATTAAATAAATTTAACCGTGAAAGTTACATCCATTTAATTAAATTAATTTTATAAATTAATGCTTTAACAATGTGTATTTTACTACAATCCCGTTTATAAATCATCATTACTTCAAAAAAAAGATAAAAAGAAAAACAATTTAAATAATAAATTATCTTTTTACAAGTTTATCATAATATTAAAATATTTTTGATAAAAGTATAACTTGTCAAAAATTTATTTGTAAAAGGTAGTATTATAATTTTTGTAAATTTATGAAAAAAATACATAAAATTTTTTATTTAATAAATGATAAAATAATAGTTTAATTAAAAAAAAATACATATTAAAGTTTCATGTTATTACAATTAAAGTATAAATCAATTTATCTTTATAAATATATAAATCTTTATCATATCTTTAATTTTTAATCCAATATTTTATTTATTTATCAATACAAATATTTTTGAAAAAACAAAAAATTTTTGATTATAGTACAATGGTGTTTTGATTGATTGATATCATTTATAAATAAATTATCTTGAAGATTTTTTATTATTATTTTAGGATGAATTAAAATGTCATATTTATATTTGTTGGTTATTTTTAAATTATTATAATATATTTTTGTTATAAAAAATACTTTTTGATGTATTATTGTCATTATATTTGACCAAAAATTATTGAAAATACGATACATTAATTACTTTTTATTGTAATATATATATCTACTGTTAATTTATTATAATTAGCCATTTGAGATGGTAGCTCTTAAAACCTGTAAGGGATTATCTTTGTTAATTTCTCTTATGCAAAGTTTGTGTTCCTGTAATGATGGTCTTGGTGTTGATGAAGGTACTGAAGAATCACGTCCACCACCACCACCACCACTACTACCAATAAAATCTTGTTTTGACTGTTGATCATCATTAATATTTTGATTTGAAGGTGTAGTTGAAAGTGTTATTAAATCTCTACAACCATGCATTGAAACACTTAAAAATAATAAAAATAAAGAATATAAAATAATTAACTTTACCTCATATGTATATTTGGAGGGCAATTGCCAAACATTTGATGAGCTGATAAAACAGCATCATGAATACTTGGAAAGAAACATCCTTTTGGTATAATTGAATATGCATTACACGCTTCAAATAATTCACGATTATCAGGGGACATATTAGCAAAATATATTTTTATCCCTTTATCTAATAATTCTTTATATACATCAACAATTACTTCCATACCTATTGAATCTATTGCCACAATTGTTAATGAATCTAATACTAAAACTTTTGTTATTTCTTTATTATTATCAACATTTAAAAAATCAAATGTTGGCACAACATCTCCACTTATTAGAAGAGTTGACTTAATACAAAGTGTATCTCGTTGGGATTGTATTGCTGCAGAGGCGCTGGTACTTTTCATTGAGGGTGTTCGTGTTCCAATACCTATTGGTTGTATATTTCCTCTGATTCTTTCAGCCAACCTAAATATACTCTTTTTAAATGTTGAAGCATTATTATATAGTAATGGTCCTTCAAATCTAACTACAGCAATTCCATTATCATAATCAAAGAAATCTGTATCATATCTACCTTTCTCTTCATAATATGCTCCTGATCCAGTAACATTAATTAAGGTATGTATATTTGGCCTAAATTATTATTAATTTATTAATTTAAAAAAAAAACATACGTTTGAATTCTCCTTATAATACTTATTGTTACAGCAAAAATTGAAGAATAAAAAATTGAATAAGAAATATTATGATAAAAAATAACAAAAATTGTTGTTACTATACATATACAAAAATCACTTCTAAAAGAATTCCATAAAATAAATATTTTTGAAAATTCAAAAATTGAATCAATAGAACTAATAATACTAATACATGACAAAACACAAATAGGAATTGAGGAGAATAAAAAATTTGAAAAATAAATACAAGGAATTAAAAAAATTGAGGCAACCAAAAATGTTAATGAACTTCTTTTTCGATATTTTGATGTTGAGATTGATTTTTCATTAAAATATGATGATGGTACTCCACCAAAAAATGTTGAAAAAATATTAGTTAGGCAGAGGATAATGGTATTGTATCTTTGTGAGTCATCAAATTCTTTAAAATATTTTTTTGAGAATGTATGATAGATAGAAAATGATATTAGTGAAAGGATAATTGAATCAAATATAAGATAAGGAACAAGATATAATTTTGGAAAAATTATTCTTAATGGTGATTGAATATTTGATAATACTTCAACAGAATAATTTTCTTTTAATTGTATTTTCCTTGAAAGTAGTGATGCAAAAATGATAAGGAAAAGAAAAATTGAAATTCTTATTGAGAATAGTGGTTTTAAAAGAATTTTGTTAATTTTTTGGATAACAAAAATTATGACGAAGCATGATATTGATATTGAAATTGTGTAAATGTTAAAGTTTGATGAGCAATCTTTTGTTGAATTAAGACAAGTAATTGTTATATTTTTAATTCCCACATCTTGAGGAAGATGAACAAGATGATGTATTTGTGATAGGAAAACTTTTATGATAATGCCAAATGTCATTCCAGAGATAAGATGTTTTGGTAGATATTCTATCAAAAAATGAAAATTAAAGAATAACATTGTTAAAAGGATTACACTAATCATTAATGTTAGTGTTGACATTATTTCCATTTGTAAATTCATAATTTTTAAATTATTATTATCAATTTCTAAGATACCTTTATCACTTGTTAATCTTTCAATGACTTGTTTTACAATATACATAATTATTATATTTACACCAAATCCTTCACAATTTTTTTTACCAAAAAATACATTCATGATAAAGGCAATGAAACAAGTATACAATCCTGATATTGGTGATATTCCTCCCAAAAAAGCTAATGGTAATCCTTCTCCAGCTGCATGAATACCAACAATCAAACCACCAATAATATCTTGTAAAAGGCTTTCTTTTATTGAGTACTTAGATAATACCCCAAAAAGTGGTATAAATCTACTTAGTATATTTTTAACTTTATTACCATGTTGTAAGTTTAATGATTTACTTGATAAATTACCGGAACCTATCTCTGACAATACACCACCATCTTTACCATGATTAATTACTTCTACAACAGAAGTTCTAACAAATTGTTTTCTTTCATCACATTTCAAGTTAAAACAAGATTTAAAAAATTGTGAAAAATTTATACCATCTGATTGTAACTCTAATGTTGAAATCGATCCTTTTTTTGGTTGTTGGCGGTTCTTTAAAAATTCAAATTTTGCATCAAATTCTTCCTTTAAAAAAAAAAAATTTTTATTCAAATTAGGTAAGTCAAATTATATACAATCAGATTAGTTTATTTATCTTTATAATACAAAACTCCTCCTGTTTTATATATATCTTAAATTTATAAATGTCATTCTTTATTTCTAATTTTTTTTTTTAAAATATATCAATGAATAAGTTAATATTTAAGAATATTAATTTATTTTTTCATTTATATTTATTAAACTATTAATTATTTTAAATTTATGAACTAAACAAAATTTTTTATTCAACAATATATATATATATTTTAGTAAGAACAAGATATTTAATTTTAAATATGACAATTTATAATTAATATTTTTTTTTACTAGTAATAGTATTCACTAAAAATATATAATTTTGCATTATATATTAATTTTCAACGACGCTTTGTCTTTTTATAATGTAATATCAATTGAAGCAGATATATATATATATATACATATATATAATGTAATACATTTGTAAGATGTTAAGTAAAAAAAAAAAAATTTATAATATAATCTACTTCTTTTTCAACAGATTCAGTGGCTTTTTTTTTTATTTTACTATCTCTTTTATTATATAAAAAGTAAAAATTAAAACATTCCCTCTCTCAATATCCTACTTGATCCTCACGGTGCTGGTCAATGCCACCCAACATTTTTTTGTGTTGAGCCATTGGGCAGCAGTTATATAATGTGATATAAAGTATGTATATCACATTTTCTAATGGTGCGCTTTAAAATAACTATGTCTTCTTTTTCATCAACCCATTTGTATATATAAAATATGGTACAATAAGTCATTATTTTAAATTTATAAATATACATATGTCTATATTTTGTAAGATAGAGGTTTTGTGAGTTTTAATGCCTACAAAAACATAATTTATAAACTATTTCTTGAATCATCCATGATATATTTTATACTCAAACTGTAATTTTTAGTTTTATAAAACTAATAACATCATAATAATAATTTTTATCTATCTATATAAGCTAATTATTATAATAATATGTATAGTTATAAAAAAAAAGAATTGTTAACTATTACCTGACTAAGAATTTAATTATCATTCAAATTTTTATAAGATATAATTTACCTAATGATTTACTAAAATCATTTGTATATTTTTTTTTTAAAAAATGAATCTCTAAATAATACATTTATCTTTATTTAAATAAAAACACACTTAAGAATATTTTTACTTAATTAATTTCACCTATAATTAAATTATATATACAAATATCTTACAATCTATTAAAAAAAATTATCTAAAAAAAATAATTATAGATATGAATGAATTATTTTTATCATATACTAAAAATAATTCAATTTTATTCAATTAAAATATTATATACATTTCCTAAAATAATTTTTTTTTGTCCTTCCCTAATCCTTTAGTATAACATTTTATAAATTGAAGGAAAAAAAAAAGTTTTAAGTAAATATCATAATATTTACTCAATTGAACTTTTTTTTTTCAAAAATCTTTCATTCAAACTTTAAATATATTATAGAGGAATAAGACAACTTTTTTTTTTTAAAAAAGAATATTATTTTTTTTAACAAATTATTACATACATTTCCTTAAATACTTTAAAAATATTTATCATTTAAAATATTAGTCTATTTTCTTTTTTTTTTGACATATTTTTAATGAAATAGAAAATGATTTAATAATTTAAATGCGCATATAATTTCTGTAAATCAAAATGCATTTATATTTATCAATTCTTCGAATTCATTATTAATGTATTTAAAAATGTTTTTTTATTCTTTTAAAAAAAAAAACAAAGTCAATATGCTTTTTATTTATATAAATATTGAAATCACATTTTTAATAAATGTACTAGATAAAATTTTTTTTTTTTTAGAAATCTTTTATTTTAAAATACTTTATCTATTCTTTACATTCATTCTTACTAATTTATAAAAAAATTTTTATTATATAAATATTATCTTCTAATGAATGTGAGGGAGATACACTACAAAAAAAAAAAAATTGTATATATATCTATCTTAGATAGAAATAAAATACGATAAATAAAAAAATTTTTGTTCTCTTTGAGGAACATAAAGTATTTTTCTTATCATCATATATATTATTATATGTATATATATAGTTTTAGATAACAACATCTATCCTGTCTATCTTCATTTTTCGTCATCTCCAATGGATGTAGAAATATCAATGTATATATTAAATGATATATATTGAATAAATTTATATATATGTTATAACTAGTAATATATAAAAATTTTTTTTTATTTTTTAAAAAATAATTTAAGTTTTTTAAAAAAAAAAAAACAAATCTTATATTATTATCCTTCTATTTTTAACTGTGTTTTTTGTTCCCTGAGATTTCATATAACCGGAGTTTCTGATATATACTCCGTATATGAATGATCAGGTACCAAATATCACATTTATTGAAGGAAAAGTTTGGTAAGTTAACATAATATAAATATTTTTTTTTTAGTATTTATTCAAACTAACCTGTGTCATAGCAAGACGTTTTGCTGGCATCAATTGTACTGGTGGTAATGGATCCATAATTTCAATAGTAAATAAATACCACACTTTAAATGTATCCTTTTTCTAATAAAATACAAAAATAATTAAATTTTTTTTTTAAAATATATGGTTAAATTTATTAAACTTTATTAATGAAATGTAAAAGATAAAATTTATACATTATTGGATATATATAAACATTTATAAAAATATTTTCATTATATAAAAAGGAGTTAAGGAAATATGTAATATTTTATAATTAAAATATATAAATTTCATTTTAATAATCTTCATCAAAAAAGATATATCTTCATTTTTAATCTTTAAGATATTCATATATTTTTATATAAAACAAAATCTTTTTTATTATATACATCTTTTAAAAAAAAATGAAAACTTTTAAAATATTTAATAAAACTCTTTATCAGGTATATATAAATAATTATCCGTTACAAAATATATTTTATGTGCCGTCTTGCAAATAAGCAAACTATTAAAAAATTATATCATCAAAGTTAAAGGCACTTTCAAAAATTTATTATATTTTGCAAAAATTTTAAATAAATCTTATTTTTTAAACTTTTTATAATTTAATCTTCTTTTTCCTTATTAAATATTCTTTTGAATAAAATATTAATTATTATTTCATTAATTTTTGTAACTTCTTCATAGAACTATAATCCTTTAAAGTAATAATTCTTAACAAAAAATAATTATGAAATATGATTTAATTTATTTTATCTTTATTTATTTAGAAAAAAAAAATTAATAAAGATTATTTATTGATATAAAGAAGAGAAGAAAAAAAAATTAATGTATTCAAATTTACAACACATTTAAAAAATTATTTACTATTATGAAAAACTTTTTCCCTGAAATAAGATATAAAAAAATTAATAATTAATTGTAATTTTATTGATAAAACCAAGCAACTTTAAAAAAATTATTTAACAATATACATAAAATTGCTTTTAAATAATAAAATTAATTTTTAATTTTTTTATTATTAAAATTTGATAGACTTCAAAATATGGATAATAATTAAATATCACAGAAAGTGCAAACAAACAAACAAATTTAATTAACTTAGTTTTTAATAATATTTTTGAAATCATTATTTAAAAGATGAGTGTTATAATTGAAGTTAGTAGGTATATATTATCATATACAGAGCAAAAAAAATATCATTTTCTTTTTGTTGAAAAGTAAATTGATAAATTTTAATCATATCTCATTTTTTCATCTTTTAGCTAAAAAAAAATTTTTTTTTCAAAACATTTTAAAAAGAAATTTGATCCTAGTAGACGTATTTTTTTATACAAATATTTTTATTAAATATGTCTAATAAATATGTAAAAAAAAGTATAATAAACTTTATGAAATTAAAAATTAAATGAATTAGAAAAAAGTTTATTAAAAAAGAGTGTATCAATTATAATATAGAATATATTTCTTGTAGAAAAAGAGATTTCTAAAAAAATTATCCTCAAACATAAATATCACGTCATTTGGAAACTAAAAGAAAACTAATTTTTAAATTTTAAAAGTTTCATTAAATTAAAAGAATAAAGATAAAATACAATGGAAGTTAATATTTAATTTATTAGTAAATGATTAAGATGATAATATTCTTAATTTTGAAAATTTTGTAGTACGGCATCGATTGTCTAAAATTAAGCCAAATAATAATGATATTATTTAGAGAAGAACCAAAAAGAATAGAATTCCATAAAAAAATACTTTTTTGAGAGAATTCTTATAGCATTTTATGATAAAAAAAGTTTACAAAAGAAAACTTTTGAAAAATAATTATAACTACAAAGCTATAATAACAGTAGCAATAAATGGTATTAGAAGAATTTGAAAAAAAAATTGCACGAAACGATAATGTACGAAAAAATTCAGCAACAAATTTTTCTAAAAGAAAGAAAATAAATTTTACTAGATGATAAATTAATTGTTTATTAATTAGAAAACATAGAAGACAAAAAAATGCACGTTTTTATGTAAAAAATTATTTTATTTTTACGACGGAAAATAATAATTTTTGTTCTGTGTAACTATAAAAATAGTTTTTTTTAAATGATATAATATGGTCTAATCTTTTGATGAGTTTAATTTATCTAATACAGCACTAAGTTTATTGTTTTTAACCTTATTTGTATTTATTGTTGAAGTTTCTGAAGTTCCTTCTGAATTAACTGGTGTTGATGGTTTGGAGTTATCTTTCAATGATCCTTCAATACTGTTATCTGTAGATGATGATAAAGATACTGCTAGTGCAGCCAATGAATTCGAAATATTAGAGTTGTTACTTGTCGTAGACTTACTACCGGTATTATTTGTTGGCTTTGAGGTTCCATTTAATAAAGCATTCAATTGATCATCCAATGAATTTTTAGAATTTCCTGATGATGAAACTGTTGATGTATTGGTATTTGTATTTTCTGAAACTTGTGATTTACCACAAGACATTGCAGTAAGTGCTTGTATCGCAGCCATTTGCTGGAATTGAGCATACTGTTGAAGATCTTGTACTGATATCCCATTTGCTCTAGCAAACAATGCAGCTGTGGTGGGGTCTGATAATATTTGTTGAAATAGTAACGCTTCATTTGTTCCATTTGTAACGTCATTGTTTGATTTTGAAGTATTTTGTTTACTTTTATTATTACTTGATTCTTTTTTACTTGATGAAGACGTTTGTTTTGATGAAGAAAAACTATTATTTGACATCATTGATGAAGAAGTTGATGAAGGCATACCAACATTAGAGTTACCAAAAGATCCTTGTAATTGAGCAAGTAATAACATTTGTTGCTGTTCAGGTGTACATCCTGAAGCCATTAAAGCAGCATATTGTGCATAAGCAGCCATCATTGGATTCATCAATTGTGCATTTTGAACAGCCTGAATTTGTGCTTGAGTCTGAAGTTGTATTATATGTTCTAAATTTTGTAACGCTACTTCTTCACCTCCAATTCTATCATGATAGATACGTGGAAGAATACTTTTAGCAGTAGTGGCAAATTTTGAAGAAACATTAAAGTCAGGATGTTTATCTAACCATGAAGCAAGATTCTTAAGAGTAGGACATTTATCTGAAGGTACAATTTGTGATGTCAATTTATGGAAAACACTAACTACTGTATTTTCATTTTTCTCATCAGACATTGACTTTAATTTTGGTGGTTCATCACTCTTAGGTTTAGTTTTAACTTTTTCTTTAAATTCTTTTTCTTTCTTTCCGTCTAAGTCAAGTTCGTAATTTGGATGAGTTGTTAACCATTCTTCAAGATGTTTGATTTTTGGGCATCGATCATCATTCCACCTTTCACCAGTTTCCATATTAATAACAGCAGCTCGTGAATCTGAAGAACGATTGGCAAGTTGAAGTAACTCTTCAAAGTTACATTTACTCAATGCTCCAGTTTTTTTCATTTCATCAGCTTTGCTTTTGTCAGATTCTGAAGTCTTATCTTTTTTAGCTAAATTTAAAGCCTCCTCAGATTTTGTTTTACTTTTTTCATTATTGGTTGTAGTTTTTGTTTGCTGGTGATTTTGAGTCATAGAAGAAATTAGTGTTTGTAAATGTGCTTGAGATAATTGTCCACCATTAGCCATTGATAAGATAATTAATTGTTGAATTTGCTGGATTTGTTCCATTGACATATTATCCATTGGAAATTGTGCATTTACATTTCCAAATAATCCAGATTGTGCTAAAAGTTGAAGCATTGCAAGAGAATTTGGATCATTACTTTGCAAACTTGCTTGCATCATAAGTGCTTCCATTTTTTCTTTTTCCATTGTAGTCAGATCACTTTCAGATTGCTTGTAAGCTGTTGATGAAACGACATTAGCTGGTGATTGACTTTTTTGATTCTTTCTTTTAACTCGACTTTTAGAAACAGTTGGTGTATTACCTCTAACAGGTGTTGGTAGTGCTGTACTTTTCTTTGAATCTTCTGAATCATCATCAATAAAACTATCTGAATTGTTTACTGGAATATATTTACCATATTCAAAAGTTGTTGCAATTTCAAATGCTCTTCTTATCAATACTTTTTCTGTTGGTAATGTATGGTCCTTAAAATATTCAGATTCTTTGCAATGTTTATAAACATCATCTAAACCAACATTTTCAACAATTTTAAGAAATTGATAATCATTATCTAAACACCAAGAAGTAGGCATATAATCATAAACAAGCATTTTAAGATTTTCTTTAATTTCATCTTCTGTTAAACTAATAATTTGATGTATTTTACGCATTAAATTAACACGAGTTATAATTGTACGAGCTTTATTTTGTGAAATATCTACACCTTGAGTTCTCTTGACATCAATTCCACTCAACCCACCACCACTAATTTTAGTTAACAATGAATATATGGCAAAAAGTAAAGCTAACAAATCTTCTTGAGATTTATCTTTGAGGTGTATACTAATTTGTTTAAATCTTGCCCAATCTATAACATCACTGGAACCTGGCACATCCTTCAAACCATAAGAATTTAGAACTCGTAGAAAATCTTCTTTTTCTTCCTTAGGCCAACCAGCAAGATTTTTCTGTCTTTTATGTTCATCTATTTGTTGTTGAAGTTCAAGATATTTCTGATAACATATCATCAATCGTTTAAATCTTGCATTCAATTCTTGCTGTGATGGAAAATCATGTGTTTTGTTTCTGGCAAATATTAATGTTTCATCATTTTTTATAGTATCGTAATTTTCCATACCATGACGATATATTCCTATTAAGAAACATTTATCATATTCTGAATCCCAATAATCTAAAAATGGATCAGAAATAGGAGGTAAATTTATATCTATTTCTTCATATTTTTTTTCTAAATCTCCTGCTTCTTCTAATTTATCTTTAAGAATAAAATTTGTTATTATACTTAAATGATATACTCTTTGAATAACTTTATTTGTATGCCTATTTATATGTCTTTGAAAGATACCATCTACAGCTATTTGTGGTGGATTATATTCAGGAAGGCTAGCCCATCCTTGATTAAACAAGTCTGGTGTTGTTATCTCTTTAGAATCATTTTTCTTCCCATCTTCTGTTGGTGAAATTAACTTCCAAACATAATCACGTACTTTTTCATCTGATTTATATTCACGAAGACAATGTAATACAAGTATTCTTGATGCTTGAATAAAATCATCTTCACTAAATGTTAAATCACTGTTATCTTTTAAAATACTCCATCTACCCCATCCCCATATTAAAAGTAATTTTTCAATTTTGAACAATGCTTGTTTATTAAATATTAATTCATCTGACATAAAACCAGTAGCTTCTTCATCTTCTTCTCCACCACCACCGCGCCTTCTGTTCCTTCTTTTTTCACTTCTATCTCTAGATTTTCTATCATCTTTCTTACCATCATTTTCATCATCATCAGAATGTTCTCCACCATTCATTTTCTTGTAGGCAGCATCATCAAAACGTTTTCTTCTATTTCTAGGCTCCATCAATATTAAATCATCTTCTTCTTTTTCTGGTTCAGTTTTAATATTAGCCTTTTCTGCCCATTTACTCCAAAAATTAGGATCATTGATATCGATGTCATCATTGTTACCAGTAGAAAAGGTAGCTTTTGAAAAAGTTGATCCTTTTGTAACACTTTCATGAGTAATTGTTTGTGTTCTCCTAGATAAAATTGTGTCAATATCTTCTTCGCCAAATTTACTACCTTCAGTGTCATCATCCATCAATGCTCCATATGCACCTTTTTTCAAAAGTTCTTCAATATCTTTTTTAGATAATTGATTAGGATTTTCTTTTGTACTCATAGATTGAAGAACAGCTTTATCTAAACCAAGTTTCATTGATGCTCTATCAAACATTTCTCTTTCATATGTATTGGCAGTTATAAGTCTATAAATTTTAACCATCTTTTTTTGTCCGATCCTATGACAACGAGCTTGTGCTTGCAAATCATTTTGTGGATTCCAATCAGAATCAAATATAATACATGTGTCAGCGGCAGTTAAATTAATACCAACACCACCAGCTTTTGTACATAGAAGAAAAATAAATCTATCCGATCCTTCTTTTGAGAATCTATCAATAGCAGCTTGTCTTAAATCACCACGTATATTACCATCAATTCTTTCAAATTTAAAACCATTAAGACACAAGTACTCTTCAATAAGATCTAATGTTTTGGTCATTTGTGAGAACATCAAAACTCTATGACCATCTTTTCTTAATTTTGGCAATAATTTTGAACATAAAACTAATTTACCAGAACTTTGTATAAGACCCATATTTAATATTTTATCTGGTGCCATTTCTGGATGTTCAGCTTTTAATTCATTTAATATTGTTTCTTCAGCACCAGATATTAAAAAAGGATGATTACAACATTTTCTTAATTCCATCATTGTATTCATCAAACTAGGAGCAGAAGTTCCTTTACATAAATGAGAAAAATTTTTCTCAAGTATAGCACGATAATATTTCTTTTGAATTGTAGATAATTGAACTTCTATAATAGTTTCTTCTTTAGGTTGTAAAGATTTTTCAACATCCTCTTTAAGTCGTCTTAACATCATTGGTTTAAGAATTTCTTGAAGTTCTTTAACTTGTTCCTCTGTTTGACATTGTCCATACTTACTTAGAAAATCATTTGCTGAATAAAATTGTTCTGGATCAAGATAATTTAACAATGAAAAAAGTTCTTGCATATTATTTTGTAATGGAGTTCCTGTTAATAAAACTTTATGTTCAATTTTAAAAAATCCCAAACCATTTGTTATTAAACGACAATTTCTGTTTTTTAACCTATGCGCTTCATCAATTATAGCTATTCTATATGGAATTTGACTTAATGAACTACAATCAGAAACAACCATTTCAAAAGTTGTTATAATAGCATCAAATTTAGTTACATTTCTTTTATTTTTAGTTGAATTTTGTGGATAAAAAAATTCATATTTTTGTGCTGTTTCTCTGGACAATGTACCACCATGATAAACAATAGCATTCAAATTTGTCCATGTTTCAAATTCTCTTTCCCAATTATGTAATGTACTAAGAGGTACTATAACAAGAAATGGTCCATGAATACCACTGTCATAAATTTCTTGTAAAAATGTAACACTTTGAACTGTTTTACCTAAACCCATTTCATCAGCTAATATACAATTTCTATGCCAATAATAACAATAAGTTAACCATGATACACCTTCATGTTGGTATTCTCTTAAATTATTACCATCTTTATAAACTTTATCTTTTAGTATACCTTTAAATTCAGCTATATCCGGTCTTTTTTTAGGATTAGCTTTACATTGATCAAGAGTATTTCTTTTTTCATACTCTTCTATAAGTGCTTGATTAACATAATCACCTGTTTCCCATGTACATTCATCATAAGATAATTGTCTCCATTTAACAAAATAATAATTTATACCGTCAACTTCTTGAGCATCTAGAATACGCTCTACAATAATATAATCAGGATTAAATATATCCTCATCTGTACATAAAAATGGTTGTTCTAACAATTTTTGTTTATATCTATTAATTTTTGCCAATACACGTTTATCATCTACCTCAAGTTCTTCAATTGTTTTCCATGCACAATGAACATATGATCTCCCTTTAAACTTAATAAAATACTCTTCAACTTCCCTTTCTTCAGTTATTATTTTTTTTGGTTTTTCTAATATTTCTTCATTCATTGGTTCTTCAATTGGAACATTTTCAGGAACGTCAACTTCAGTTTTTATTTCATCTAAATTATTAATATTAGTACATTCATTATTGTCTGTATTAGGAATATCATCAGAAGGACTCACTAAAGAAGAATCTTCTTTGATTTCTTCTTTATTATTTACAATATTTTCGTCTTTATTATTTTCCTCGCTAACCCCCATCTCATCACTGGATTTATTTTCATCCTTTAAATTACCCATAACATTTGTTTCTGTTTCTACACTATCGTCATCAACATAAATTTCAAAAATTCGTTTAGACATTCTTGAACTTAAAATTTTTTCTACAATAAAAAGTGTTTCAAGTTTTACTGTGCTATATACAATATCTTCTTCACCAATAACTTCATTATTCTCCACCTCATCATCATCATATTCCATTCGTTGTTCAACGTAACTTCGTTCAACATTCCTCCTACCACTTCTTCTTTTTTCATAAAAATCTTCATGTAATTCTATGTCTCCTGATTCTTTAGGTATATCACTACATTCATTTACCTGAACATTAATTCTAGGTTTTTTATTTTTCTTTTTTTTATTACTAAAATATTCATCATCATCATCATCCGAATAATCTGTATCATTTTTTTTCCTTTTTTTATTTCTACCCATTTTATTATTATAATTAACTGAAATATTTTTACGTATACGTGGTGTAAAAGACTTTTTTCCTTTTCCGCTTCCTGACGTCACCTCAATTACTGGTTTACATTCTTCTAAATTAACAAAATTTTCCACAGTATTCAAAGCAACTGGTTGTTGTGGCAAGACGGAATTAATAACTTCATTTATCGTATCCGTAACACTTGAACAAGTATTATCTTCTTCCTCTAATGATGTCACCTGAGATATGCTACCTATCTGAGAAAATGATTCTTGAGATACATTAGATGATGGAATACAATCCGGTGGTACTATTTTTGGAGATATTTCTGCTGGCCGAGAAATTAATTGATTCATACTATCAGAATCATCTTGATTAAAATTATCACAAGGAGGTAGAGGAATTTCATTTGTAAGTCGAGAATCAAAATTATTTTCAATATATTCAGATTTATTTTCATTGATTTGTGTATTATAGTTATTTTCAGTTTTTACAATATTATCATTTGTTACATACTTTGAATCATCGTAAGTCATATCACTGAAAGTAGTAGTTTCATTAATAATTTTTTGATTCGGTTGTTGTGTAGAAAATGGTTGTTCCTGTTTGATACATTCTCTACTATTACTACAATCATTACTAGAATATTCTATTTTATCCGTCATATTACTAGTAGGAACAAAATTTGATGGTGTAGGCTCCGGAGGAATTATTGATTCTTTACTGCCACCAGAATTTGCAGAAGAATTAGATGTAGTACATGGATATTCAGAACCATTAATACCATCCATATTTGAGTATGGTGTTGGATATGTTGGAGTTATATGAGTATTTACCGGTTGTTGTATCTGTTGTTGTCCTAACATCATACTATTTTCAGGTACCTGTTGTTGTGAACCGTTTGTTGAAGGAACCATAACAGGAGTGTGTTGAGGAGGCAGTCCTTGACCACCAATATGTGTTGGTGGAACATGAGCCTGTTGTTGAATGTTAGGATATGTTTGTTGTGATTGAGAAGTGCAATTTGATGGATATGTTTGAGGTGAAGTATATCTTTGTGATGAAACACATGATCCCATATTTTGTATTGGAATTTGTTGTTGTGGTTGTACTTGTTGTTGTAACATTGGTGAATGTTGAGGTATTGGGGTTGAACAATTTGACCCGTTACCCCTTTTTAATTGTCCCCGTAAGGAATTTAATACATTTGTGTAATAATTCATTTTAGACGCCACTTCAGGAGTCTGTGGTATTTGACTTAAACCTTGTAGTTGCCTTTCCACTTCTTTTATATCATTTTGTAATTGATATTGTTGATGAGAAGATATTGGTGGCACTGATGAAATGCCTTTAACAGGCTGCTGTTGATGTACCGAAAAATGCCCTTGTGGTCTATCATTTAACTGATGAGGCATACCCTGTTGTTGATTACCATATTCTACCACCCTTCCTTGAAGTTGTTGTTGTTGTTGTTGACCAATATTAGTAGGTCCCATCATTCCTCCCTGTGGAATATTTTGTGAACCATAATATCCTTGTTGAGGTGGCGGCACAGGTGTAGTTATATTTTGATTCATATAATATGGATTTGGTGGTCCTTGCATTTTATTTTGTTCCACTGGAGGATAAGGATATTGTGAAGACCCTGGTTGTTGGTATTGCCCATTGGCAATATTTCCTGAACTTGCACCATTAGAATGTTGTTGTGGTGGATAGTAACCTTGTCCCATATCTTGAGATCCACGCCCATAATAGTTTCCATGTTGAGGTGGATAACCACCAACTGGATATTGAGATATTTGTAAATTTTGTGGTTGTTGCATATATTGCGGTGGTCTGTAAGCAGGATTTACTGGAGGTGCCTGCGGTCCACCATAACCATTCCATTGTGAAACTGGACCATTTTGCATAGGTCCATTCATATTTTGAACATGTTGTATTCCATAAGGTGGTTGTTGAGAAGGAAGTCCCTGTTGTTGAGAGGATACATCATTTTTACTACCTTTCTTTCTTCCTTTTTTACCTTTTACAGGAGGTGGTGGTTGTTGTGGAAGACCTTGAGAATGGGGTGGAGGCATTTGTTGTGGCATCTGAGAAATATTTTGATTTGATGGCTGTTGTTGATAATTCATATGTGGAGGCATTTGCTGTTGATACATTACATTTGTATTTTGATACATTGGATTTACATTATAATAAGGATCTGGAACTCCAGGCATTGGTCTATGTGAAGTATCCATTGGTATGTAGTCTAGTGATTGGATATACTCATTACCATCACCCATTTTAAAAACTTAAAATATGCAAAAAAAAAAAAAAATTAATAAAATAATTTTAAAACATTTCCTCTTACTTTTTTTTTACAAATTATTATATTAAATTGAAGAAAATAAATAATAATATTCTTCAAAAGATTTTACAATTTTGATTTGTAGAATTTGAATATGCTTATTTTATTAAACAAAAAATAAATTGTTTAAATAGCAGGAAAATAAAGTTCCCAAGTCTCTTTTCTAAATATTTTAATGGATTTTTATGATATTATTGAATAAGACAATCTTTAGAAATGTACAAATATTAGGAAGTGTTTGTAAAATAATTTTAAAAATATTAAACAATTCTGTTCATACCAAAGAAAATAATGTCTTTAATTAATTACAGATATCTAAAAAGTTTTAGTTTAAAATTTTTATAAAATTATAAGTATAATAGAAAAAAGATATAAAGTTAAATTGCGTATTTACCAGTAATGAAAATTATAGTGAATAAGTTTTTTGCCATATTGTACAAGAAAAAAACAACACAAATCCAGAGTATGTATGAAGGAGGCACGATATATTGATTACTCTAATATAAAAGATGGCGTTGTTGAGTTGGGGTAAGGGCGGAACTCTTCAATGAAAAAAAAGCAAATGTGAAAGTGGACGGTTGTGTTGTGGCTGTTGAGATACACACGCGTCAAAAAGCTGGCTTATGTTCGCGCAGTAGAATATTTTAGTGAATATATAAAAATTAACGATAATGAAGGTCCAAGTATATAAATACATTAAGAAAAGGATATCTAAATACAAAGACCAAAAATGAATGTATATAAAAAAAAAATTATACTTGTTATATAATAAATTTTAATATTTTATTACAAATAATTCTATGTAGTTTAAATAGGTAAAAAAATGAAGTAGAAAAAAAATAATATTGAAAATTTGTAGATATATTTAATATTAGAAAATGTGATAATATATAATTGTTATGTGAAAGAAAATGTTGTAAAAACTATTAAGAAAAGAAGGAGTAAAAAAGTTATTATTATTGAATATTATTATTACTTAAGCATGATGTGTTGTAAGGTTAATTTTAATATATATAGGGATGTTGTGTCGCAATTAGTATATAGTGAAAAACGGTTTTGTGTTCTTCACCAATAAAAGACAGGCCGACACTCTCTATTTTTGTTAGTTAGTACATCGACAAAATAAGTAGAAAAAATATTCATATTACATTGTTAACAAGGGGCAGGAGAATATATATATATATTTTTATATATATATGTAGAATGAATATATATAATTTTTTTATCATAAAATGGAGGAACATGTCATTGTCGACAATTTTTCGAGTGAAACGACTGATCAAAAACTGTAAGAGGATGGTTACGAGTGGTATATAAGCTTTGCAAATGAGATGAATAAAAAAAAAGGAATAGATATAGTGTTATAAATAAATAATGAGGGAAATCGGTAGTATAAAAATCAATATATAATAATCACCAACTTATTTGGTAATGGTCATTGAAGAGACCACTATATATTAAATATGATAACAAAAATGAATAGTTAGAAAACAATTTTTATGTATATAACAATGAGATTTTATATATATAAAAGTAGAACAAAATTTGCTTTATTTGTCATTAAGCATATTATTTTTTTAATATTTCCTCATCTACACATAGATATATAACTCCAAATTTATTTATACATTTTCTTTTAGGATTACGTTCCTTATCTCTTTAAAAATTGATAACTTAAATATGAATAGTATAAAATATAAGAGAATAATTGTTAATATAGAAAATATTCTTTATTCTATACACACAAACTACTGAAAATGCCATTAAAATCAACCTTAAAAACTTCTATATTATAATAGGATATTTGAAATAATTAATTGTAACGGAACAAAAAAACTAATAACAAAACTAAGTGTTGAAGTCTTCTTAACAACTGTGTGTATCATAACACAATAGGCCAATAAAAATGCCTTTCAGCGTTTAACATAAAACTGACATTGATCGTAATTACCGCGCACATATACTCATTTTAATAAATGGCGGGACCATGATTGCATTAAAAGCAAGTAGGAATAAAAACACAATAAGATATTGTAAAAAAAACACAAATTTTTAAGGTTAAAATGTTTCCTTTAATCCAGTGCTATTCTAAGGATATTGTATTATCGTGATATTTAATAACATCTCACAAAATCACGATCGAAAGTTTGTTTGTTTTTTTTTTAACTAAAAGGATGAATTAACAAAATAGTACATTTTTTTGAATATGAAAAATTTTTTTCCTTTTTACTTTTATTTAGATGTCCACTAGTTTCATGCTAAAATCGTATTTACCTAAATTTTTCAAATGAAACCATGCAAAAATGTTATTATATTATCAGTGGTATTTTTTATAAATAACAAAATAATTTGTAAAATAGGTCAAAATTTATTATAAAAAGTAAAATAACTTTAAAAATATGTGAATGATCATAGATCAAAAAACTATTGGACAAAAATTTACTACCAACTTCATAAAAAGTTCTTAAATAATTTATATTAATAGGAAGAATTTTTGATTACTTTTAATAAAAATGAGGAAAAAAAATAAAACTAAAATTTATGCATATGTTATATGGACACAAAAGAACAGTATTTTACACAGATACCATCATATATATACATATATATTCTATAGATTAATTATTAAAGAAAAAAAATGATGAATGTAACATTAAGAAGACGATAGAAATGACTTTTAAAATAATGTTTACTGTACAACAAAAGAAATAAATTGAGAGAAAATATGTAAATATGTAAAAAAAAAAATTAAAGACAGCACAATTTTAGATACCAGTCCTTTCATACCCATTTTTATTTTATTACTCATATATATAAGTATAATGGCAAAAAAGCTTTTTTTTTTCTCTGGTATTTTTTTTTATATATTGATCTTTTATATTTAATAATGTTTAATGTTTTATTTGGCTATGAAAAAAAAAATTTGTTAACATCAAATTTATATTAACAATATCTTTATTTTTTTTATGTTTCATGTTGAATAACAAAAATGATGACTAAAAGATTTTTTAAAACTATTGATGTTGTGTTTTTTTTTTCCCAAAAAAGATGATTGATTTTTGTTATTATATAAAGTTAAGAAATTTTTTAATTTAACACTCTTTTAATTGTAAAATATTTTTTTAAAAAAAATATGGAGAAAAAAAAAACAAAAGGAAAAATTTTTGCACTAATTTGTAATTACTTGTTAATGTATATTTATTAATAATGATTAAATTATATACGAAGATAAAAACATTTGGTATATTTAATCGAAGTTTATTGGTTCTTCAAATAAATTAAATATGTTAAAAATGAATTATATAAAAATACTCTAAATATATATTTTTTTGTATAAATAATAATTTTTTTTCTTTCTTGGTGAATCTTCACTAGCATACAATTTTTAGTAAATAAAATAATACTCTTCTCTGCTGCAATTAAAATGAAATATATTTAATTAATATTAAAGTAATCAATCTTTAAAAAGTTGATCTAGAAATTGATTAAAAGGATTTGGTGAAGCTCTGTACTTTTGACAACTATTAACAATTATTATTCATGATTAGTAACATGAATTTTGATGATTCATTGATATGTACAAATAAAATAATAAAAAGTTAAAGCAACATAAAATAATATAGAATGTTAAAATAAACATGACTCAAAAATGTGAGACATTGTTTAAAATAATTAATTACAAAAAAAAAGATTAAATAAAGATTAAAACAAAAAGTAGTTTAAAAAAAAAAAGAAAATCAAAATTTAAGACTGCTTTTTTGTACATATTCTTTCCTAACTACTCACCAATTTCATCGTCACTATCACTCATATCGTCTGTAGTTTTCAAGGGTTGGAAACTTTGCCTATCAAAAAAATTCATTCCCGTTGTAGAGTCCCTTTCTCTTACCTTTAATGTTTTATAACCAAAGAATCCTGCAATAAGAATGGCAATTGAAACAAGAGCAAATATAAGAATGCCTCCACTCGATTTTGGAGGTATTTCTTTGATAGAAGAAGTTTCTGTTGATAAGGATTCAGTAGTTCCTTCACTAGATAATGTAGTTGTTTTAAGAAGATGATCAGATTCAATTTCAAATTTCCATAATTTTCCTCTTGAACCAGCTATTTCACCAACATAAACATAATCACCTTGAGCTCTAATAATGTGTGTTCTTTTAAATACATCATTCATTGGACCAAATCCATATTGAATCATTGTTGAGTTTGTTGGAACAACATAAGCATTGATACTTGTTGATTCACCTGATTGTACTCCAGGTATAAGAATAAGACCATGATCTGGACAATAATGAGCTGAGTATACATTATTAAAAAGATTTCCATCTTTAATATCATATAATGGTTCACCATCAGGAGTAAAAACTTGAACTCTACCATTTTCTCTATCAGTTACATATATTTTATTATTTTTATCATCAATTGATATATCATGTGGAAGATTAAAAGTACCCAAATCAGCATATGCCTCTTCACTATTTTTTCCCTCCATACCAAATTGTTTTATAAATTTACCATTTTTAGAAAATTTCATTACTCTATTATTACAATAACCATCAGTAATATAAATAGAACCATCATACTTTGAAACAGCTACAGCAGAAGGTTTACAAAAATGTTCTTTATCACTTCCGGGTACAAATTTTTCCCCAATACTAAATATTATTTCTAATTTTCCATTATTAATTTTCATTTTATGTACTTGATGTGTACCAACATCTGTCACATAAATATAATTACTTTCATCAATAAAAATACCATGAGGCATATAGAACATATTTTTACCTAAAGCATGAATTAAATTAAATTCATTACCATTTGTTGAGAGAATAAGAATTGTAGGTTCTGATATTGGACGTTTATCTTTCATAGTATTATCATAACCAAAACTATATTGATTCCATTGTCTTGATCCTCTATGAAATACCGCAAGATTACCATTATTATCAAAAGCTAAACCAGATATTTGTCCAAGTTCATATTGATCAATAGTAGAAACTTTTTCTCTTTCAATAACACCAAATCTAATTTTACTTTGTGCAGCAATAGCTTCAAGCATCTCATTTTTAGGTAATAATTGTAAACCTTCTTTTGGATATTCACTTAACATTTCATTATATCTTTCCTGTGAAGAACAACCAGCTCCAAATGGAAATGGATCTTGTTCATCAATATCTCTATAAAACATCATATAAAAATTACACATTTCATCTTTTCCCATATGTCCCATATTTGTTGGTGTATCTTGGTTAGCTGTATCAAATCGACAACTTGCAGCAAGTAAATCTCCAGTATTAATTTCAAGATCTTTATCAATTTTTTGAAATAATTGTGGCCATTGTGGATTTCTTCTACCAATTTCAATCCATTTTTTATTATGCTTATAATAACCAGAGACAACTCTACCCATTTGATGAGTATGAACACGAAAAGCAAATGGATGAAGTGGTGTTTTTCCTGTATAAGTACATGACATATTTTGTTGATATTGTGAAAGTCTTGGTGGTAATGGATTAGCACCAGCAAAAAGGAAAACATTAGCAAGATATTGTGGAGCTTTTTGTGTAAGATGTATCATTAAACCAGAGTAATCTTTTACATTACCCTGGAATGGATCTGCATAATGAATTTGTAAGACAAAATAATTTATTCCATTTGATATCTCCCCAGCAGCAAATGCTACATCTTTAGGTAAGTCAAATGATGGAGCATTTCTAGCCCAGGCATAAATAATAGCATTTTTTCCAAAACCACATGTTGAAAATCCTCTCCAGAAAAATGAGCTACCTGGTAAAGATGCACAACCAAATAAAATCATATGATGAACACGTTCAGCTCTTGAGAGTGGAACAAATTTATCTAAAAAAAACAAAATTTTTTTTTTTTTAAATTATATTGATAAATTTAAATTGTCTTACTTATATAACCACTAGGTGCTTTAACGGCAACTGCAACATAGTCATCAGACTGTTCTGGAGAATATCCTTGAATTTGTAAAGGAAATTCTACCACCTCATTAATAACTTTTTTTACAGCATTACCATAAATAAGTGATATAGTTAGGTAAAAAATAAATATACTTATATGTAATTTATTTCTATATCTATTCATAATTCTTAAATCTAAATTATTTTTTTTTTTTATAAATATTAAAAATATATTAAATAAAATATCATCATAATATTAATTTCACGAAATATATAAAAATTATAAAATTTAATTAATAAAATAAGAAAAATATATTGGAAAAAAATAAAAAAAATAATAATAAATAGAATTTAATATATAAAATGTTAGCATATCTGCTATATATAGAATAAAAATGAAATATATATAATATTATATATAGATGTAGAGAAATATAAACATGGAAAATAAAAATTACATTCTATTGAAATATGCATTTATTTTGGCATGACGTTATCATAAAATATCGCCTTTTATATATAATATCAAAAACATTTTGATAGTAAATATTTGAAAATTAGCTAGTATTTATTTTTTTATTTTGTTAAATGAATATTAATTAAATAAAGATAGTTTTATACAATATTATAATAATTATTTTCTAATATATGTTAGGAAACAATAATTATTATTATTAAAATAAAATATATTTTTTTTAAAATAAATAGTTTTATGTTATAAAAAAAAAGAAAAATTATTATAATAAAAATTAAATAATTATAATATTATATAAAAATTTCATTAGGATGTAATATTTAAAAACGATAGTAAGTATATTTAAATAATAAAATATTATAGTATCAGTTATTAATATTAAAGATGATGATAGAAAATTAAAAGCATGACAATATTTTGTAATACTAATAGTTAAAAAAGTCATTATAAAGGATAAAAAAAAAAGTATTGTGATAAGAATAATGTTTCATCTTTTATAGTTATGATTGTTAAATTGAAAATAAAAATTATTAGTATTTTCATTATATTAATAATATTTGTGTTTTAATAATAATCATCCATAGGTATAACTTTATATACTTTAAATGTTGGATTAGAAAATTCTAAGTAAAAATAATTTGTTACATCTGTTGAATTTTGATTTGATACAGCCTCACAAAATCTTTTATGTTTTTTAAATATTTTAGCATTTTTACCAAATTTTTTTATACCATTATCAGGTAATATTCCTCCTGACATATCAACAATATCATTTGTTGAACAACCTGTTGATTCTGCAAAACATATAGAATCTTCAATTATTATATAATCAGCCTTCTCCTCTATCATAATTTTATGTACTTTTTTAATACTATATCTTCCATATATACTATATAATTTTTTTGTTCTTTCTCTTATCCATTTATCTTCAAAATGTGGATGATTTAATATATTTCTTCCAACACATGCTTTAACACCTGCCATTAATTGCATACTACCAGTAAATGATGATACTCTTTTTGTTGTTCCAATCCATAACATTAAATCTACAGTATCTGGATCATAAAATTCTTGTAAATTATTCATTTGCCTTTCATATGTTTGATATTGTAAATAAAATAAACCTCCAGCTATAGATAAAATAATTATATGTGTAGATATTTTTCCCATATATGGTATAATTTTTTTAAAACTATCACTACTTATAATAGCTATCTGTGGAAACCATATATATTTCATACGAAGTGTTGTTAATGCCATAATTGCTGTTGGTATAGATTGTATAATTAAAAATATTCTTCCAATATTATTATTATTAATATAATTATTATTTTTAATAAAATTATTAATTAATATATATATTTCAATAATTATTGATAATATATATAATGGCATAATACCACTTTTTATTGTTCTATCAAAAAATTCTTTATCTAAATTAGCAAATGCTCCATGACAAAGATATAATGCTGTCTCAAATGTAACATCTTCATATGAAAATCCTAATTTAGCTTTAACAAATGTCCATATATGTGTATCTTCCGTTATATTTAATCCATATTTAACCAAACCATTAATAAAAAATGTAACAAAAATTATAGATATAAAACAAAAGCCTACTGATATGAGATGATTTTTATATTTATATTTAATTTTATCATATATATAAATAATTAATAATATAGATATATTTAATGACATTGATATACTACCAATAAGCATTTTTTGAAAAAATTGTACAATAATTGTTAAGATAAAGGATAATGATTGTAAATATAATATTATTTTAATTTCATTTTTATATTTTTTATCTATTAATAATATTATTAAAAGTGTTAATGATTGAAATATTAATAAAAATTGATTAAATTGCCAAAAAAGTGAAAATAAAAAAATTGATATTGTATAAAAGAAGGCATAATAAATTTTTTTAAATTTTAAATATTGTATTAAAAATGATGTTGATAAAAATAGAAATGGAAGAGAAAATATTTCTCTTAAATTAACAGTAAAGAATGCTCTAGTAGAGTCATCAAGATTATAGAATAACCATGCAGATGAGAGTATTGAATGGGTGTAATTTTTGGATATAACCCAAGATAAATAAAATACAGCAAATATTTGAAGACCAGAGAAGAAAAAACATGAATAGACATAGAAAAGCATTGGAGAAAGATTAAAATTATATATAGTGTATATGGAAGCTAATAAAATTTCTTGATAAATATTAAAACGTTGTAATATATTTATTGAACGTGGCCATTCTGTTTTTGTTTCATTTGTTAATGAAAATATTCCATTAATTAAATTTTTTTTTTGTAAAATTTCTTTATAGTATGAATAATATAAACCACTTTCAGTACGTAAAGATATCTCTTGTTCTAATTTAGTTATATTAGAAAACCATAGTTGACTTTCATGAATTGAATAAATATAGTAGGCAAAAATTAATCCTACTGATATTCCTAGAATATAACCAAAAGCATTGTTACATACTTTGATAAGAAAAAATATATTAGTTTTATTGTTAACTTCCACATCACTTTGAACCAAATTTGCTCTTCTATTTTTCATTTTTTTTTTTTTTTGATAATATATATAATTTCACAAATATATCATACAATACAATATTATATATATATATAATAAAATGTTATTATATAAAGTAATATTTTAAGTTAAAAAAAACAATAATATATAAATATTAGTAATATTTTATTTAATATAATAGTAGAATACTTTTTAAAAAATTAAGTAGAAATGATGGATAATATTTAAAAGAAATAAAAGATATTAGTAAATTTGACAACTGTATATTATAATCATTGATGGTCGAAATTATATTCACCTTTAAAATTTTTCGATTTATAATACATCACATCATTATATTATTCGATATATATATATAGGTAAGAAAATAAATAACAATATACAGGTGCGCAATCATCTCACAGAAGGACAGTTTCTTTAAATGTTAAACAAACGTTTATAAGAAAACTTTTTTTTTTATCCATCTATAGGTTTAATTAAATAGTTCAAGTATTATATATGTCAATCAAGAAAAACCTAGATGTTCTTTTATATAATTTATTAAAAAGTGGTTAGTAATAATATTCAGTAGATATATATATAGGATTATAGATATACATCAGAAAAAAAAATTTTTTTTTCTATTATATCCAGAAATATATATATATATATATATAGTATATATGTTTAAAAATTATTTATTGATGCATGTCCTATGTAGTATGATTAAAAATGTTTATAATATAACACAAAATACGTAACAATTTGCTAAATATAATTTTAAAAAGTAATCAAAAAATATTTTTTTTAAACATTCTAAATATACTATTTTTAAAAAAAATATCTAAAATACAAACATCATTACACTTTTATATTTCAAATTATTTTATTAATTATACCAATAACATTAAATGGAAAAAGAACTTTGTAAGCATCTCATTAAAAATATATTCTTTCATAAAAATATAAAATATTTAAATGTTACTTAGAATTAGAAGTATAATAAAATGTACTATTTGTATATTATCAATCTACATTTTAAATTATTTAATATCTATAAAATCTAATGTTTGTAAAATAATTAAGTATTTTATTATTTTTTTTTAAAAAAAAAAAAACCTTAACTAAATATTATATATTTTGCTAGTAACAAATCAAAAATTAAACATCTTATTTAATTATTCGTATATAACTACTAATATATATATGACATAAAGAATAAAAAAAAAAAAATAAATAAAACATATAAATAATTATTGTTTATCCTTTTTAAATTTAAAATTACAATTTTAAATTAAGTATATATATAAGTGGAAAAAAAATAAAAAATTTTTTTATGATTTCATTCTTAGAAAAACTTTTTATAATATTAAATAGTTTTTTTTTTATCAAATTAATTTAATATTAAAAAAAAAATGTAATTTAACTAAAATTATACTGTAATATTAGGAAACATTTCTATCAATTTTAAAAGCTAAAAGTTTACATTTAACAGGTAAAATAATTTGTACCCTTAAACATAAACTCATTGAATTGGCATTTTCAAAAATATTATGAAGACCAGATGTGACAAAAGTGTTGTCATCTTTACTACCATAAACAACCCAAAGATCTTCAGATAATTGTTCCAGGGAATGCCTTGTATCCATTGCAATTATACCACAAATCTTTGAAATATAACAATTTTTTTTACTATTATTTGACATTTTTTGAATTTTATCAGATATTCTTCTTTGAACACTTTCAAGAACCTCACGACCATTTTTTATATTATCAAGTTCAATTATTGCCTCAATTTTTGTTTGTACATCCTCATTAGACAATAAAACAATCCTTCGACCTTTTTTTAGAGGTAGGCAACCCTCATCAATAATTGTCTTTGAGTGTATCACAACAGAGGTAGGATGTTTTATTTGGACAATTTTAATTGAACCCTCAAAATTATTATTACCACTCTTTTTTAAACTCATATTTGAATCATTTTGAACATGACAAATTTCCATTTCCTCTTTTTGTTTAATAAATTTAGGATTTTTGGCAAAAAAATTTTTATCTAATTTATCCTCAACCCCATAATATGTTGCCTCTTTTTTTTTTTGACTAATATAATAACATACAAAGACAATTAATATTGTTATTATAGATATAACTATACTTGATATTTTACCATAAAATTGGGCAAATTTTTTTAAATTATCTTTATCATTAATACTACTATCATTTTTTAGTAATAGTATAGTAGTATTATCATTTAATGTAACATTATTGTTAGTTTGATTCATAATATATATATATATAAAATTTATATAATCAGAAAACTATTTTATTATCATAATAAAAATTTTAATAAAATTAAATGTAACATTATTCAAATAAGAAAAAAAAAACATATGGAAATTTATACATTTATTTTTTAAGAAATATTTTACATCTTTTATTAGATATTAATATTTAATATATAAGGTAGAATGATGTTGATTATATATAAAACAAGTTTTAATTATACTTTAAATTATTAAGTTATAATTATTATTTATATTTATTATAACTTTTATCAAAAATGTTTTTAAGTTTTTTTTTTTTTACAAAAGCATTAAAGTTAATTTTTAATCTATCTATTAAGACTAGTTGTAGAATGAATGTTTTTTTTTTTGACATGCTTAAGATTATTGTTAAAACAAATGAAAAAGAATAAATATAAAAATAGATGGTGTAAAATGTTATATTTAAAATACAAAATTTTAAACTATAATTGTATTGATAAAAAAGAAATTTAACAATACTTTTTTGTTTATATTATTATTAATAATATTAAAAATTATCTTGTTTTTAAGTATCATATTAAAAAAAATATGGTCAAGTTTTGACATAATAATTATGTTGCAAAAACAAATTAAAATTATATATTTTCTTTAAATAAAACAAAAGTGAAAAAAATAAAACTTACTTGGTTAAATGAAGTATTGGTATAGTATAAAAATTTTTAAAATAAATTAATTTTTTTCTTTCTATTTCTTTTTACTTTTATACTATTTATATAATAAATAATACATTTATTTTGTCATATTCTAAGTTATTAATGACAAAAAAAAGTCTATTTTTAAGTTTTATAAACTTAACCATTTCTTTAAACATAAGCTTTTACATATAAAAGAAAATTATTTTATTTAAGTTTAAAAAAAAATGATATTAAATAGATATGGTATTATTTGTTATTTAAAAAACATCACTCAATATTTGTGAGATGATCAATTAAATTATAATAAATTAAAAATTTATCCCATAAAAGGAAATGATAAGTAACAAAATTTTAAATATATTTACATATTTAAAGTTAAATTAAAATAAAAAAATATAAATTTGAATCAGGATGTATAAATTAAGATTAGTGTATATATATAATATAATTTTAAAAAAAACCAATCTTTTAAATGTATTTTATTATCTTAAATTATATGAAAAATATTATTTAGTAACCCATATAAATATAAGTTACCACTTTATTAATCTTTTTGACTACCCAAAAACTATTTTAAGATCGTTAGTTAAAAATAATATAATTAAGAAAGGAATATCTTTAAGATGATTCAGTTTGTTCATTAGTAAAGATAAAGATTGACACTACTATACAGTTGGTCAAATAAGAAATTTGTTACATTAAGAATATGTAAAAGCAATTTTAGAAATATTAACGTAGTCATATTATTATATGAAAAATTATGTAATGGATAGTTAGTAAAAGGAGACAAAAATTTTAGAAAGTCATCTCAATTTATTATACTAAAATGAAGGGATGTAAAAGAAAAGCTTAGTTAACAACTTTTAAAATTACACTATAATTCATGCATAAATAAAATAATCAAAAAAAAAAGAAAAAAAAAATAGCTACCAGAATATATAAATAGGTAATAAAAATGTTTTGAAGATTATTTAAAAGATACTTATGCCAGAAATTGTAAAGCCATAATAAAACTTTCTTAAAACAGATGGCAGAAGTAATAATATCTACAGTTTGACGACCCAAGAAAAAAAAGTTGCTCTTAGAATTTTAAAATAAATTTAAAGTTTTAAATGTTATTATATTTCATATTAAATATGTGTTTCTTATCAAAATTTTAAATCATATTTATTTGAAGAATTAAAATAATTTCTTTTATAATTAAATTTTGTAATTTTGAAAAAATACATTTTTGTGTTTACACATTAACAACATACAAATTGAATTATATCAAATTTAAAATATATTTAAAAACAGGTATACTTTTATTATAATAAATTATTTTGTTTTTTTAACAATATTAATAATTTAAGTTTAATGTATATTATCTCATTTTTATATTGTATTTTTGCTTTAAAAAAACTTTGTAATAATAAATATTATTAAAGAATGGTGATAATTTTATTTTGATAAATATCTATATTATAAAAATTATTTTATTTTTTATTAATATAAAATAAATAAAAAAAATAAACATTTTAAAAGTATCTTTTAATACTGGAAAATATTATAGGATAATCATAGATATGTTTAAATTATACAATATTGTTTATAGAGATAGTTTAAAAATGTGATAATAATTATTCATAGTTTGAAAGGTTATTTCATATCTATAAACAATTTTAAAAAATTGTTTCACCTGATTATTAAAATCTAAAATAACAATAGGTGAAAAATTTATTGTGATAGTTTTTGGTAAAACAAGAAAATTATCACTTGTTATGGGTTAATTTTATATGACAAATAGAGAAATTCTTTTAACTAGTAACAACAATAAATGGTCCTATTGTTGTAGGAAGAAGTCTTTTATTAAAACTTGAAACATTTATGATACTTGAAATAAAATTATCTTTTATTTTCTAACACGTAAATTTATTTCATGATGTGTATTGAAAAGTTTCTATAGAAATTGTCAAAGAAAAAGTTTTAAATAAAATTAATTTAATTAAGTATCAAAATATTTCATTACAAAAAAAATTTTCATACTTTGTTTCTTTCTTCATTAAAATCAAATGTTGTTAATTAATATTAATTGACAACAATAAAAAGATCAAAATTATGATAAATTGACTTTTTTTTTTAAAACATCTATTTAATCAAAATGTTAAAAATGTAATAAAATTTACAAATTAAAAAGTACATTTAAATTATAATGTTGACATTTGTTAAAAAAAAACCTTTCTCCAGATAAATATATCATTTTAAAAATTTCAATTTTTTACAAATCATTTTTAATATTATCATCATTCCACCACCTGCCATTTAGAAATTTTTTTTATTATTCAGACTACTTTTATAACTCATAAGTATAATAAAAGGTTAAATAAATTTTATTTTGTTATAATAATTTGACATTTATTATTTTTCTGATTTATTTCCTACATCTTTGAGGTAACGAATGAATTTAAGTTGGGTAAATGAATGAATAAATCATGTAGAAGAAAAAAATTTCTATCTTTAATATCAGTAAAACCTTTTGATGAAAGTTTTAGGTAATTTTCATTCTTAATAACAGGTATTAATCTATTTTAAATTGTAAAAAAATATTTCTATCATAAGTATTGTGAAAATAAAATATATAATGATGGTTGAAAAGTTTAAAAATTATGAATATCAAGATTATTTTATTCATTTTTATAAACAAAGAATTTTTCTCAAAACATCTTTTATCTTAAGTTTTATCGTAAAATAAAATTTATAGTATTTTTATCAAAGTGAAACTGTTTACAAGAATATGAGATAAAAATCAGAATATATTATTTAAATATGATAATGTTTAGGAAAAACAACTTTTTTAAATGAAAAAAAAAATTAAATTTTTATATTACACATTATTAAAAGTATCTCTGGTAACATTACACTAATAAATGATAACATTTGCATATTTTAAAATATTCTGAAACTCATCAAATGCCTTCATAAATATGTGTATTCATGTCATATTAAAAGTTTTCTTCTATTTGATTAAAATTGTAAAAATCAGATGAAATTATTTGTAGTTTCCCTGAAAAAGATCTAAATATATTTTGGTATATAATAATAAGGTAGTTAATTTTCCTCACACAAAAATTGTCATAAACTCTTTTTGAGGTAAAAACAAAAATTTAATTCCATTTCACAATTAAAAATGTTGATTGATCATAATTTGACTTTTTTTTTTAAATTGTCAATTAATGTTAATCAAAAAAATTTGATATTTAAAAAAAAAACAAATAAACAAAGCAATAATAAACTTTTTTTTTAAATAAAATTTATCTATATTTAATTAAATATATTATATATTTTCAACAAGTTTTATTAAAAAGTATTATATTTATTAAATAAATATTTTTGACATTTATTTATTTTATAAAGTTTACACATAAAAGAATAACAGGATAGGCTTTAAACATGTATCTTTAATTCAGTTAACTTTTTGATAAATTTTAAGTGTCACCTAAAAGTATGTTTCTTTTTTTCTAGTATGAATGTCTAGTTACTTGTAGAAATAGGTTTACTCATTTGGATTACAAAATAATATAACTTTTAATCATATTTACATATTTTTAAATAATTGATATTTGAAAGATGGATGTAAAGTTAAAAAAAATGACATAAGTTGAGGTATTGAATATTTTATTTAAAAATTAATTAAAATATTAATGTTATGATATACTTTTCTTGGTAAATTTCTTTGGCATAATAAATTGTAAACATTATTTTTATTAATTTGTCATCGAAACATTTTTTTTTTCTGAATTTAGGAACAAAACAATGTTTTTGTTATAAATTTTAGAGAATTTTTTTAATAAGAGAATAAGATATGGAAAATTACAAAAACAACTTAAGATGAATCTTGAAGAATAAATTGATTAAGTTAAATCTTATTTAAAAATAGTGGATTCCTTATTTGTGATATAATAAAAAATGTTAATTCAAAGAATTTTTAAAAACATGTTTATAAAATTGAGGTAACAAATTCATATAACCATGAAATGTAATATGCTTAGTTTCTTTTTAACTTTTTTTGAATAAAAACGTATAGTAAAAAATGATTTATAAAAAGTAAAGTATATTTTAAAATATTTTTTAATATGAACTTTTTAATATTTTAATTAAATTTGATCTTGTATTATATAAATTAATATCAATTAATATTCTTAAAAAAAAGTTTACTTATAATTAATAATTTTTATAGTAATATTTTCACTTTTAATATATATTCATAAATTACCTAAAAAAGGTACAAAAATGTATTGGTGATTTGACGTATTTTACATTAAAATTGAATAATAATAAGTCACGAAAATAAGTAAATGATCCTTGAGAATGAGTGATTTTATTGTATCTTAAGAATATACTATTTCATGAGGTTCACGTTTACCTTTAAATAAATTTGTTATGAAAAGGAAAGTTTGATCACTTTTAATTTTATTTTTAAAAATGTTTGTCAAAATATTTTACTATATTTTTATTTTAAATATTATTGTATATGGACAGTTAATGGATTATTCTATGCTTTATGGTAATGGTATGAATTATGGAGGCATGTTTGGAGGTATATTTAAAATTAAAAAAAAAATTAGTTAAAATTAATTTTTAGGTTATAATCCATATGCTAGTATGTTTGGAAACTATGGTGGAATGAATTCTCCTTTCTTTGACTATAAAAATTTATACAATTCATGGCCTTTTTATCAAAATGGGATGTTTAATGAAGGAATGAATAATATGTATTCAAATGGAATGATGAATTCAGTTAATACAAATGGATTAACATCAAATAATAATATGTTTGGAGCAACTATGATGTCACCTGAAGTTGTACCAAATACAAGACATGTTAATTTTGGTAGTGCTGGTTATCGTACCACACCATTAAATAAATATCAAAGTCTTCTAAAAATGAAAGGAACAACAACAATGAATAGTGATAATTGCCTTCTAAGTATGGGATGTATATCAAATCAATGGGGGCAAGCAAAAAAAAAATCATAAACTATTTATTTTGATCTTATGAAAATTATATGTATCTCAATTGATATATACTATAACTTTCTTTATGTATTATTTTTTTTTTGTATTGTATAACTTGTCTTAGTTAATAATAATAAATACTTTTTTTGATAATTTTTTTTTTCTGGTAGATCGTTGAAACACAGTAATAACAATTTTTTTTTTTATAAAAACTTAACAAATTAAAAGAATAAACTTAAATTTATTTAAAAAATTAAAAATTCATTATGATGAACAAGTAGGCAAAAGCCAAATAAGTGATAATTTGCAGTATAAATAATTAAAAATTTGACATTTAAACTATTTTGATAATAAATGTACTTTTTTCTATAAAAGATTTTTTTGTATGATGTTTTTCAAGAAAAAAAAAATGGTCCTATTAACATTGAATGGTACCTCTTTTTTTATTCATAAAATATTTATTTATGAAATAAAGTAATAATAAAAATAATTAATTACTATGAATATCCTTATTTCTTTGTATAATATCTAATACATCCATTATTGTGTCGTTAAATTCAGTAACATTATCAACATAAACATGATGACCAGCATTATTAATAATTATTACATCAGTGTATGATTTTGATCTATTACTTTGAATTTCATATGCTGAAGCTGGATCTATCCAACTTTTACTTCCATATATAAATGTTACAGGTACATTAGAATCTAAATTTTCAAATCTATGTATCATAGGACGTTTAGCCCAAGCAAAACTTGACATCATATTTTTAAAGGCAATTTCACCGGTTGGTTCTTTAGCATTACATTGATAAATATAATCATAAATACTATGAGGATCATCAGTTCCATATCTTAAACCTAAATCTGGTCTAATTTTTTCTACTAAATATGGTCCTAAACCTCCAGATGCTCGTAAAGTAGATAATGGATTAAATAATGATAACACCGTACCAACTGCTTTCATCCATGATGGAACACTGATATGTCTTTCAGATTTTGGTGGTTTTTCTGAAAATCCCCATGGATCAAGTAATACTAAATGTCTAACTCTTGAAGGGTGTTCTAAAGCATATGATGCTGAAAGAAAAGCACCAAATGAATGCCCTACAAGAATCATTTTTTCAATACCCATATTTTTTCTCCAATCTTCAATACTTTGAACATACTCTAATTCAGCTAATGTTGCATCTGTATCAAAAACTGGTCTAGAAGATCTACCAAAACCTAGTAAATCAAAAGCATTAACAATTCTTTTTTTAGCAAACTGTTCCAAATTTTTACTCCATAATGCTACTCCTGCAGCAAATCCATGAACTAAAACTAATGGAATGTCACTTTTATATTTAACATCTTCATCTATTAAAGTTATCGTATGAATATGACCATTTTCCATTGTAACTGGAACATATTTTTGAATCAACTTTGAATATAATGATTCACCAAATAATTTTTTTTCTGCTTTTACTAACTCTTCATAAGTATTTTTAACATATCTTAAAGCTCTAAAAATAACCATTTATAGAAAAGTGGTTACTTTTAAACTTGCCTAAAGAAATAAAATGGCTCGTCATTAGTGGTGGTATTTAAAGATTCATTTTTACTGTTTTTATCAAGCATCTAAAAAAATGAAATTGAATGAATAAAAATAGTATGCCTAATTAAATGTTTTAAAATATGTGAACAAAGTTTAAATTGAAATGCATATTTTCCAGGAATTTAACAATTTTACTTATTAAAACTATTTTTGTTATTTGATATTGATAAAATGTATCTAAGTTATATCTTTTTCATTTTTATGTGTATAAAATATAATTTCAAAAATTAAAGATATACTAAATAGAGGTGAAAGATATGAAACCAACTTTTTAATAATAGATTATAAAAATATATTATATATATTATTTGTTATAAAAACAAATATTTATTTTAAGAATTTCAATATATCTTTTTTTAAAAATTATTTAATGATGTTTTTAAAAAAATAGTATAATAATATCGCAATTTTCATATCAAATGTAAGTTATAATTAATTTAAGATAAAATAAATAATTTAATTTTAAATTTTTTTAACTAATTCTAGAAAGAAAATTAAAAGAAAATATAGTTGATTGATAAGACATCAATATATTACTTCACTATTATAAAATATTTCTTAAAAACAAACAAATTTACAATATATTTTTGCTATAGATCACAGTATCTCAAAAAAAAATATTATAAATTAAAATCTATCAACATAGAAATATAGATGATTAATATGAAAATAAATTAAATCGATTACAAATTTTTCTATTAAAACAGTGATATGTAACTTATATAAAAAATTACTTCAGAAAAGTGATTATATTACAATTATAAAATAATTATTTTACAATGTATTTGATAAAGATATCAAGTTGTATAATTTTTAGTCTATTTATAAACATGATTTGATTAGAGAATAGTACTCTTACTACGACCTTTGTATATGTGATAAAAATTTTGAAATATAGAAAATAATCACTTGACAAAATATTTAAAAGATAATCCTTTTCAAGTGTACTCATTTTTCTGAGAAACTGATTACATTTTTTTAATAACAAATGACGACATTTCTATTAAAAACATATTATGATAGTTTTTTCAAATATATTACAAAATTATATTTTAAACAAAACTTTATTGTTATTTCTCATTTATTTTAGACTTTTTTCCTGTTGTCTATTTAAATAAACTAATTACAAAATATATTTTTCATAATCATCACGTGATAGAAATGTCAGTCTTTTTAAATAATTTAAAAAAAAAAAAAAAACAGAAGGCTGTTTTTTTAAATAAATAAGAATTTTTTCAGGATTATTATTTGATGTCTAGAAGATTATTTTTATAACAATTAGAAATGTAAAAAAAAAAAAAAAATTTTTTTTAATAAAATATGTAAAAAAATGTTTTTATATTGGTTTATAAATAAAGTTTAACATATTTAGGTGTATCTCCCGGTTAAAGCATACTTCTCCAAAAATATATTCCTATTGAGAGTGTTGTTAACGTGGCTTGTTCATCACTTTCTACTACCATATTAAGTTGCTATATATAGGAAAAGTTCCTTAAATAAATATAGAAAAAAAAAGAGTTAAATTTAATATAGTGACATTTTATTTTTAATAACAATGGATTCTTTTTTGGAAAATACTATTTTTAAGGTTGTAGATCCACCAAGAATAAAATTAAGTATTCCATCATATATAAGAGTATGTTTTTTTTAAATATTTATTAAAATAATTAGTTTATTATTTAAGCTTCTTAAACCTATGGAAACATTTTTATGTGTTATGATCATATATTTTATAATGACAGCTGGAACAGTATTTAATATTTTAAATGATATTCCAAGTATTGGATCAGCTCCAGATGGAAAAGGTGGATATAAACCAGTTGTTATAATGCCAAATCGTTTAAATGCTCAATATGGTTTTGAGGGAATGTTAGCTAGTTTTATGTATATTATTGGTGCAGGTGGATTTATATTATTAGATAAATTTCATGAAGCAAAAAACACCAGAACAAAAATTATTTTAGGTTCTGCTGGGGCAAGTAGTATGGTAATATCATTTCTTGCTTTAAGGTCATTTATGTTTATGAAGATGCCATCATATATGCACTAGTCAAAATTATTATTAATTTTTTATAATTGATATTAAATTTTGTACTCTGGTTATAAGTGTACTAATTGTTTAGCAATAAAATTTGTTGTTTTAAAGTTAAGGTAATAAAATTTTTGAGAAGTGAAACGGAAATTAATGTGTTTATTGTTAAAAATTGTGGTATGCCAAAGAAATAAAATAGTAATTTTGTAACAGTTGTTTGGTAATAGTATTACAATTAGAATGATAAATAAATAATATGATGTGTTAAAAATATAGAGATATATATATTTTATGTAAAACAAAACATTATCTCTCTTTTTCACTTTGTATATTTAGTTTGTAGAAACTAATTGAGCAAGATTTTATTCAATTTCCGCGCAATAATAAAAAATTTATCTATATAAAAACTAAAATAATAAGCGGAAAGAAAACTCCACCCTATATATAATGAAAAATTACAATGAAAATTGAAATATTATGCTTAAATATACATTATCAATATATATTAATAAAAATAAGAGAAATTTGGTATTTTGTTAATAAATAATTATATAAATGTTTAGCATTTTTATAGTATTTTATATATAAAGTAATGATATCTTCTAAACATTTCAATTTGAATAATCTCTAAAAACTATCTTCTAAAAATGATTGTTAATTTTATTATTGTAAAGAAAAATTTCTTTTTTTTTTATAAAATAAAAAGAATAGATAATTGATAGAAAACAGAAACCAAAATCAAATATTCTTGTAATTGTAGATTATATATATATATCATACCATTAAAAAGTTTATCATTCTTACCATTTTTATTATTTCCTGGCTTTTCTAATATCTAATACTTATATGTATATAAATATATATTATATATTTTAAAAATAAACTGACTTCAGATATTAAAGGGCAGCAAAAGTGACTTCAAGAAGTTTTCATTTTTATTTATAACTCTCCTCCATTCTCATAAATATTATTTTAAATATATGTTGAAATTATTTTTTTTTTTTTTATTTTTATGAACTAATTTCTTTTTACAAATTGAAGATAAAACAAGAAAAATGTCAAAAAATCTATTTTTATTAAATATTTTAGAACATAAATATATAGTGTATAAATAATTTTCTTTTTCTAATTTTATATGATAAAAGTTTTTTTTTGCCTTTCTTTGGTACATTATTAAACTTCCTTTTTATTATTTTAAAAGAGAGAAAATTATTTCTTTTTTTTTTTTAATTTTTTCTTTATATAGTCTGTAATATAAAAAAAAAACATTTTTATCTTTATTTTTATAAGTTAATAGTTAAGCAAATTTCAAAAGTTCTCTAAACCATTATAATGATAATTATTAATATTTAAAAGAAATCTATCACTTGAATGATTTTGATTATGGGAATAAAAATTTTACCCTCACTAACTTATCATTATTTTTAAGAATTAATTTTTCTTATTATAAAAATAATTTTAACTAAAAATCTATATAAAATTAATGAACCAATGTAGTAAATATTTTTACATATTATTTATAATAATTATTTTCTTCTATTATGGTTCAAAGAAGTTACTAATTCTTTAAATTTATTCAAATATAAACCTGACGTTTCAGTCTTTTGTTGTGAATATAAAAGTTTGTTATGACTTCTTCTGTATTGTATTTTATAAGTATTATTTAGAATAATGGAAGACAGATGCATTTATTTAAAATTTCAAGAAGTTTTTTTTTTTTTACCTTTTTATTTTTATAACATTTACACATAAATAACTTTAGAAAAAGAAAATATTTTTTTTTTCTTTTAATATTAAAGCAATTATTATATTTTTATTTTTATAGATATATCGTATTTCAAAGTTTAAGTATTCTCAAAAGTTCATTTTTAATCTACATATTATAAATTTTTTTTTTTATGTTAATTCCTTTTTTGTAAATTTTAGTTTATATGGATTTTTCAAAATCTACAATTAAATGTCAATTACATTATAATGATGATTTTAGAGAAGGAGAGTAAGTTGATATATTTATTAAAATATAATATATTAAATAACTTTTTTTTTTGAATATTGTAAACAAAGACTTTAAATTATTATAGTACTAGTATTGTATATTTTTTTTTCTTTTATTTTAGACCATTTCTTGAAAGACACAATAAAGTAATTGAAAGCACCAATTATAAGAAAAAAAGTGAAAGATGGGCGGAGAGAAATATTTTACTTATTATTGTTATTATTCAAATTTGTATCGTACTACTTTGGATTCTTCATGGTAATTTTATTTTACTTTTTTTTTACTTTAATTTATTCATACTTTTAAATATTAAAATAATTATATAATATATTTGTAATTGTATATTTTTATTTATTTATTTTTAGAAGCTATAAGATTTGATCATTCATGTTCATCTCAATTATCTTCTTCAATGTCAAATCCCTATCCTATTTCAATGGAATCAGGAAGTTTAAATAGAGCATCACGTAGTATAATTGATGAAACAACTAAAGAACCAGAAATTATAACATTACCAAATGGTACACTTGTAAAAGTTATTTCAAGAAAAAGAAAAATAGTTGTTTATAAAAAAGCTGATGAAGCTAATTTGAATAACCTTCCAGGCGATAAAAATTCTAGAGGTATATTAGTTGGAAGAAAAAAAATTCGTGTACGTATAACAACACCATTACCAAATATTTCAAATAATAATAATAATAATAATTCAACAAATATTGGTGAAAATAAACGTCGTCCTATTCAAAGAAGATACCACCTACTGACAGGAGCTAATAGTAAAAATTTGAAAGACCATTATACTTCAACAAAAAAAGAAAGTACTTTAAATGGAAAAGTTAATGTATGGCTTCATGGTATTGTTAATCCAAATGATCCAAAATTTACTAATAAAGGTGAAATAAGAGCTGTTAAAGTAAAAGTAGCTAAAAAAAAACCAAAAATAGATTTGGAAGATGTTGCACCTGATAAAGAGCATCCTAATGATTATATTAATAATCATAATGTTGAAATTAAAAATGATAATGATAATACACATAATATTCAAAGTCAGTTACAAGATACCGGAAGAAAGGTATTGAATGACGTAATTGTTAATAATGTGGACGAGGGAAGTAATGTTAAAGGAAATGAAAATAATTATGATAAAAATCCATTGGGATTATTATTTGGTTCTTATTCTGAGAATGATAAAGAAATTATTAAACACAACAAAAATGAGGATAATTTTAACTATATCGGTACTAATGATATACCTCCCACAGGAAATCATGAAGAGGAAACTATAAATGATAAAAAGATTAATAATTTAATGGAAAATAATTTACCAAAAGAATCTTATAATAAAGAAGAGGAAGAACAAAGATTTGAAGAAGTTCCATCAAATTATTTTACACCAATATCTCCAATAACGTATTTTGATAATAAAGATTATTATCATAATGAAAAAGAAGAAAAAGAAATTATTGATGCTTTTGTTGTATCAACAACAATTAATACAATGATAAATAATAATATACAATCTCCTAGTAATTTTACCACAGAATTAAGTCGTTTCTCATCAAATACAACTTGTATTTTACGTACATTATTAGCATTTTGGTGTCTTGGACAACTATCAACATTAATATTCTTTTTAATTGGACTTATTTTAAATTATCCAAGTCTTCGATGTTTATTTATTCCTCATATTATATCAGAAGCATTATTTACTATAATTGCATCAATATATTGTATTACAATAACTTTATTTAGTACAGTTTTATATTTTTTAGTAACTGGTAAAGAAATGATATTTGAAAAATTACTTAAATGGTTAGCATTATGTTTTATTATTCTTATTCTTGTCTTAGGACATGCCTGGATATTAGATAAAAAAATTAAATATTTTAAAAAATGTGAATATAATGATGAGATGAAAAATAAAGTTGTAAAAATTTTAAATAATGATGATCAGGAAAAGATAATAGAGAATGAGAGGAGAACATCAAATATGTTGTTAGGTAGTGGTAGTAGTAATGATAGTAACTATGGTAGTAATAATGGTAGCCTAGTCAAATTATATAGTCATGGAGATTATGGAAGAAAGCTTCGTATACCTGGAAGAGTAGCTATTATGTAAAAAAAAATTGTTGCTTAGTAATAAGTATAAAAAAAAAAATTTTTTTAAATATGATCAGATGAAAATATTTTCCATTTATGTATATTATTATTGTAAAGAAAATTTTCTAATTTAAAATATGGGTATAAGTGTCTCTAAAAATATTGAAAATAAAAATGATAAAAGTAAGTTATAAAAACACCTTTTTAAAAATAATTATTTATAGAAACAGATGAAAATATTAAAAATGAAAAACAAGATATTGTAACAGAATTGATACATAAAATGTATCCATGGAAAGATATAACAATTGGAGCAAATCCAATATTTCCAGATAATCATGTTCATCATTTACGCCGTACACTGGAGTTAAATGAAAAAACATACCAATCATGGATAAATTCTATATCTGATAGTGAACAAGAAGACAAATCATCATTTAATTTAACTAAAAATAAAAAAACAAAAAAGAAAATTGTCAAACCAAAAATAAAAGTTAAAAGAATAAAAAATTATATTGAACCAAGTAAAAACTTAATTGATAATAAAAGTTCTTCAAATCAATCTAAAAAATTTTATAACTCCCCCTATAAACTACAACCTTTTACATTTACAAGAGTGCCCACACCACAATCAAAATTTTTGATATCAAAAAATTATGAACATTTATAAATACTTAAAAATTAATTACCAAAAAATAAATTATTATTGAAAATTTTGTTTTGAAATATTTTGCACTTTTCCATCATTTTCTTTACTTTGGAAAAAAAAAAACAAGTGTATAAAACTATACTATTATCAATTATTTTATATAGTAATAATTTTTTACTACTAATATACTATCCTATTTTTTATTATCAACATATTATATCACAAGGACTAAAAAAAAAAAAATTATTAACATACGTGATAATTTAAAATTTTTTCCTACCAGAAGCAAATAAAATTTATACTACTAAACTTTTTTTTTTTCTTTCATATTTATTATTCAAATTTTTTTTAGTGCAAAATTTTTAATACGCTTCCAAAAAAAAAAAAATATTATAAATATGAATAATATTAAATGTGTTGTAAATAATTCATCATCTATTAAATATTTTATAAATCAAAACTATTTCTTTGACATTTATTTATCAACTTTTACATTTATTTTTATAAATAAGTTAATCAAATAAAATTGTTTAAATTTTAACGACTTACAGTCTTTCTCTTACATGATAATATATATATATAATTCTCAAGATATTATATTGTTTTATCAAATAATGTTTTAGATATTTAGTTATATATTATTTACTTAAACAAATCAAATATATAAATATATATCTTTTTTTTTGTACTAATTAAAATTTTCTTTTAATAATTTAAAATTGATAAAAAAAAATATATGTATATATATAAAAAAAAAATAATAATTTGTAGTTTAAATCATGAAACATGACATTTTTCTATCTATTATAATATTTAACTTCTTGATCGTATTATATAATATGATAGAAATAGACTGTATAGCTATCAATATATAACATTGCGTTAAAAGGGTTCGTTGGTGCGACATAATTTTTACTTTAATTGTTACTCTTTTTGATTAGGTCATCTTTATATAAATATATATAAATCATTCAATATTTAGATATTGTTTTTATTAAATTTATTATAAATAAAGTTGATATGTTTATACTTTTAAGGAAAAAAATTTTTTTTTTCTTTGTTTACTATACTTCTTCTTTTTTTATTCAATTTTTTTTTATTATTGATTGATTTTTCTTTTATAGATTAAATTTAAATATGGCTGAAGTTGGGGGATCATACTCTACTTATCTTACAAAAAAACAAGAAGATGAACTTAGAGCTATTTGTGCTAAGATACTTGCACCAGGTAAAGGAATTCTAGCTGCTGATGAATCTACAGGTACTATTGGAAAACGTCTTGATACAATTAAACTTGAAAATAATGAAACCAATAGAATTAAATATCGTGAACTTCTCTTTACAACCCCATATCTTGGAGAAAATATTTCTGGTGTTATTCTTTATGAAGAGACATACAATCAAACTGCTTCTAATGGAGAAAGATTTGTTGATATATTAAAAAAGAAAGGTGTTGTTCCTGGAATTAAACTTGATCTTGGAGTTGTACCATTAGCTGGAACTATTAATGAAGGAACTACACAAGGTCTTGATAATCTTGCTAAAAGATGTGCTGAATTTAAGAAGGGAGGTTGTGATTTTGCTAAATGGCGTTGTGTTTTAAAGATTCAATCTCATACACCATCTAATGTTGCTTTATTTGAGAATGCCAATGTTCTTGCTCGTTATGCTTCCATCTGCCAACAAAATGGGTTAGTACCAATTGTTGAACCAGAAGTTCTCTGTGATGGTGATCATGATCTTGCTAGATGTCAAAAAGTTACCGAACAAACTCTTGCTTACGTCTACAAGGCTCTTTCTGATCATCATGTTTATTTGGAAGGAACACTCTTGAAACCAAATATGGTTACTCCAGGACAATCATACAAAGGTCAATGTACTCCAGAAGACATTGGTCTTGCCACAGTAACAGCTCTTCGTCGTGCTCTTCCTGCAGCTGTTCCAGGAGTTGTCTTCTTATCTGGTGGTCAATCTGAATTAGAAGCTTCAAAGAACTTGAATGCTATCAATCAATGTAAGCTTCTCAAACCATGGGTCTTAACATTTAGTTTTGGAAGAGCCCTCCAAGCATCTGTTCTTAAGGCATGGGGTGGAAAAGATTCAAATATTAGTGAAGCTCAAAAAACACTCTTAACAAGAGCCAAAGCTAATGGAGATGCTTCTTTAGGAAAATATGCTGGGGAATCTTCCTCAAGTGCTGCTGCAGAAAGTCTTTTTGTAGCTAATCACTCATATTAAAATATAAAGATTTTTTTTTGTCATTACTATTTTTTATAACATTCTATGATAAAAAAATTTTTTTTTTATATAAAAATACCATTACTTTAAATATTAAATAAATTTCAAAGAAATAATTAATATTTTAATATAAAAGTATTTATATTATTTTACTACACAATATTATTACTGTAAAAAGAAAGATAAAAAATTTATTAAATATATGTTTTTAAATTTATTTATATTAAAATAAAAAATATTTACCAAAATGTTTATATATAAAAAAAAATTAAAGAATATATGTTAAATTGTCAAAAAGAAGAAATTATCAAGAACGTGTTTTTAAATACTTTTCATTGAAACAATTACAAAATATACTGTTATAATTCTACTCTATCTTCTTGTCACTTTATATTGCCTTTTATTATATATTGAAGATTTTTTTTTTTAATTTATTTATGCTATATTTATAATCGTCCTTAATATAATTATATATTGAAACATATTATAAATTAAGAATATAAGAGAAAGTTTTACTAGTAGGCATTATAATTTTCGACTTTTATCTTTTAATGATCTTATAATTTTTTAATCTAATTGATTCATCATGATTGTTTTATGATTTATTGAATATTTTATAATGTTTTATTATTACTTTTTATATTAAAATAATTAATTTTATGGTTTAATTTTTATAGTAATTAATTAATTAATTATTTTTTTATGATTCATTTGGTCTGCCTATTTGATGATAAAGTTTATATATATAAATAAATGTATTATAATTGTTATTAATATTATAAATCTTTTTAATTACAGATTCTATAATATAAAAAGTTTAAAATGACTAGTGGTGGATGTCCTTATTTTCAGAAACCTGAGGGTAACAAAAAATGTAAGGAAAACAAAGTTGTATTTGAAGCTGGATGTAATGAGGAAGAAGATGATGTAGCACAAAAAGGTGTTAATAGACTTGAAAGTGCCCATGGAGCACTATCATACTCAACATATTTAAAGGTAATTAAATAAAAATAATTTTTTTTATTTATCTTATTTATTTGTAGTTGGATAAACTTTTAGATGCTCAAGAGTTACGTTCTGCAAATAATGATGGTGATGTTGTTCATGATGAACATCTCTTTATCATAGTCCATCAAGCATATGAATTATGGTTTAAACAGATAATATTTGATATTGATGTTATTAGAGAATTATTAAATAGAAGTTTTGTTGATGAAACAAAAACATTAAAAATTGTTAGTTATCTTGAAAGAATTGTTCGTATCTTAAAATTATTAGTTGATCAAATGTTAATTCTTGAGACAATGTCTCCATTAGATTTTATTGAATTTAGAAGTTTTTTAACTTCAAGTTCAGGATTTCAAAGTTTGCAATTTAGATTATTAGAAAATAAACTTGGAATTGATCCAAGAAATCGTGTCAAATATAATGCTCAACATTACAAAAATGCATTTGATACAGAGGAGGAAAGAATAAAAGTTGAAAAATCAGAACAAGAACCATCATTATTTGCTTTAATTGAAAAATGGTTAGAGAGAACTCCTGGTATTCATCCAACAGAAAAAGAACCTGGATTTTGGGCTCAATATGAGGAGGGTGTACAAAAATATCTTGATAATATGAAAAATGAGGCTGAAAATTATACAGAAGGGTCTGAGGGATATATGGTTGCAATAGCAGAGTATGAAAAAACAAAAAGTAGTTATGAAACAATTTTAAATAAAGAATATCATGAGGCAGCTGTTGAAAAAAGAGAAAGACGATTAAGTCATGATGCTATGAAAGGAGCTATGATGATTTGTTTACATAGAGAGATGCCTAGATTTTCACAACCATATCAAATTCTTGTCTATCTTATGGATATAGATTCATTATTTACTAAATGGAGATGTAAGTGTCATTTAAATTATTTTAAAAATAAAATTAATATTCAAATTATAGATAATCATTTATTGGCAGTTCAAAGAATGATAGGAAATAAAATGGGAAGTGGAGGAAGTAGTGGATATTTATATCTTAGAAGTACAATAGCAGATAAATATAAAATTTTCCTTGATTTATTTAACTTAAGTACATGGATAATACCAAGAGTTTATATATCAAAACCAACAAGAGGAATGATTGAATCTGTCAGTCATCATAAAACTTTATATTCCGCTAAATTTGATGATCAAAAAGATGAATCAAATAATTCATAGAAAATATTTTATATCTTTCAACAAATAAAATAATATTTTTTTTTATAATTTAACATAAAAGTTATTCATTTTCTATTTCATTCTTGTTGTTATCTTCATAATAAATTTTTTCAAAAAAAGCAGCATTGTTACAATTCTTCAAACATTCTTTATCAAATAATGTTAAAAATGAATTCTAAAAAAAAATATTATTAAATAAATAAAAAATAATTCTTACATAATCATCTTCATCAACTTCTCCATTATATAAATCATTAATTAAATCATATGGAAATATTTTTTTTAAACATGCTTCAATATAAGGAATAACTTCTTTAATAAACATCATCTCTGCCAATGGTTCATTATTCCTATATTCTTCACTAATGAAATTATCTAACCATTCAAATATTTGTCTAAATGAATTTTTTAATACTATTATTATTGAATTTAAATTAGATGGTAAAAGGAAATGCCTCATGTCATTAAGAATAGCCACAATATCATTAGCATATACTGTTCCATCATCCCATCGATAAAGTGACCAATGTGTCTTTAAATTATTTAAATGAACAGAAAGAAATTCATTTTCAACTAATGGTTTTGTAGCATTTTCATAATTTTCATCTGCACTAACAATATTTAATTTTGTTGCTGATGTTAATTTTACTGTACAAGTATCAATATTATGGAATGTATATTTAAGCATTATTTGTTTAAACTTATCAGCAACTGTATTTCTAAAATCTAATCCAATTCTTGAAAAAGAGGAAGCACAACTAACAAGTTTCATATAAATAGCTTCTATATCAATTAAAGTTTTATTTTTTTCAATATTTTCTAAATTTTCAAACATTCTATTAATATTATGAAGAGCCCAGGAATGAAGAAGAAATGTTTGGGATCCTTTATTCCATTGTTCCCATTTAATTTTTTCATTCTTTCTTGAAACAACTCTTTCAGGAAATACAGAAATATATAAAACAATTGTATCATGAATACAATCTCTAAATATATCAATCATTTTCATATAAAAATCTTGATCCTCAATTATATTTGCTAATAATTTATCTAAATAAAGATCTCTGTATTGGAGAAGTGAAACTTTCATTTGTACATTTGTCACAAAAGGAATCTGTTTAATGCTACTAATAACTTTAATACTTGTTGCTAAATCTATTGAAAAAGCAAATTTATTAAATAGTTCATCTAATAATTTATGTCTTGATTCCATTAAATTTTCTGCTACAACTTTTACAATTGGTTTTTCAGTTAATCTATTTCTCGTTAAATCTAATCCAAATTTAGTTAACATGTATGCAGATTCATATTGTCCCTCTCTAACACAATCATCCATCATTTTTGGTAGTGATATTAATTGCCTTCCTACAGATTCTGAAGAATGAAGTTTTCTAAGTGTATCAAAATTGTTATAAATTTCTTTACTTTTTTCAGAAAATTCTTTTGCACTATTAATTATATGATTAATTTCTGGTAAAGAAGATTTTAAAAAATCATCTAATTGAGTTATCTTAAAATTTTTTATTAAAAAAAAAAAAATTAATAAAACATACTGTTGTAGTACATTCTTGAGAAGTTCTACTAGCATCAGCATATGTCTTATAATTCGAAAAAGCTAATTGGTTAAGAGATTCTTTCAAATTATCCCAACAATGTGATAAGAATAATTTTTCATTTTCTTAGTAAAATATATCTTAATTGATTAAAATATAAACTTACTTAAATCATTATAACTCCAATTAACATATTCACTCATGTTCTGCAAAATCAAGAAATTTTTATAAATAAGTAAACAATACGCGTGGCAATTTAATACTCGTAATATCAACAAACCGCGACTCTCTTAAACATTAAAAAAAATATATTTTTTAGGTAAACTAACATTTTTAAAGTAAACAAATTACTTTACAAAAATAAATACATGATAGAAATATATTTATTACATTTTAACATATCTCTGATGAAATTAAATTTTTTTCATCATTCGAATTATTTGGCTTCTTATTAGATGGATAAATCCAAAATAAAGCTAATTGTAAAGAACATAAAAAAACAGATAAACCATTTGGAATTTGTAAATAAATATCATTTGAAAGAAAACCATATAAATACCATTGTACACTACCTGCCAAAGCAGCTAATATTATTGGTAATGGCATTGATTCTGTAGATTTAGTTTTAATAACAGTATGTAAATCAACCAATGGAGCACTATTTGTAAGAATATTAAAAATAACACAAATTGTACCAAGATTTTCTATTTTATCTTCTAATTCACCATCACGATTAATATAATATAACATACATATTATAATTGAACATTCAATAAATAATATCTTATGAAATCTTCTTCTATTTCTTGTTTTAATATTATAATACCATATATAGACACCTTCCATCATACAACCAATAAAATTAACCATTATTACTGCATGATCATCTTTAAGAACTCCATACTGAAGCCAAAAAGCACAACTTAAAAATGTTACCAAAAATGGTGCAGAACCTATTCCATCTGTATTACCTTTTCTTTTTATTCTAAGACATATCTCTGCACCTGCAAAAAATAAGGAAATTGATGTTGTAATTGCAGTTATTGATAAAACTGTTAGAATTGTATCATGATTAAATAAAAAAACCTAAAAAATATATATTTATGGATTTTAACAAGAATTTAAATTAAATTAATTACATACCATTAGCTTTGTTAATGTTTAGTATTTATTTTTTTTTTTATTAAAAAAAGTAAATGAACAAATAATATTTGCAGTACTGCAATCGACTGTACTTTATCTTGTGGAATTTTTGTTATCAAAAAATGCAAGTATAAAGAAATGTCTTACAAAGAAGATTATTAAAACTTTTTTTGGAATTTTGTTGTGGTTGTTTACTTTGCTTTTTTAATTTTTAAGTCTTATAAATTAATTTATTTTTAACTAAATAATATGTCTATTCCAACAGCAGCAACAACCTCTGAAGTATTGTCTTCTATTGCACAAGGTCAATTAGAAAATATTAAGAAAGCATCTACACCACAAGCTTCACGTTCCGGAACACCTGGTGGAACACCACAACCTCAGACACCATCAAATGAAGGTACCTCAAATACAAATAAATACGATGATTTGACAAAACTAGTTGAAGAGATGTCTAAAGATATAAAACCCTGTTATGCTGGAAATAAAAATTCAACAGAACGTCTAAAAAGGCACATTGTACATGCAAGAATTTTAATTCGCGAATGTAACCTTGAATTGGATAATAAGAAATAATTAATCCTGTTTATTTTTATATGTAATTTATTACTTTTTAAGCAAATAAACCTTTGTAAAATATATAATTATAAAAATTCTTATTGTAAAACAAGTCCAACTTTTGAAGAAGGCATTTCAGGACATTTCCAATTATATAAATAATAATGAAGATTACCATCTCCAATACCAAACTTGAGTTCTTTCAATACATCTTCACTGTTATCCATAACATTAAGAGCATTAAATACATCAAATTTATTTTCTGAGGCAAAAATAAGTGCATCATTCAATAATTGTGTATATGATACAGTGGTAGCAACATTGTAAAAACTGTATGCTGCCTTAATTTCCTTATGCTTAGGATGAGAAACAACAGTAGATGGAAGATTGTAGAAAGAACACATATCAGTAACATTACCATCTTTATCTTCAACAACATAACAGTAAATGACATCTTTTACTGGTGTAAAGAAGTGCTTAAACTCATCCTCAGTCATTACCGGTGCAAGATCAAAATTTTCTAGATATTTTGAAAGGAGTTTATAAGCAGATGGTACATGTCTTTCTTCTAAAGGCTTGATATTTTGTGTTTTTGGTTTTTCAGGTAATTTATAGAGTTTCATTTGTCTTTGAATGGTTGAATTTCTTGGAAGATGTGAAAAACCAACATCGATGAGTTTTTTAGGATTAAGTGATCTATGCCAATATCGACAGGCTGCAATTGGCTTTGGAATGATTATTCCCGCTGTAAAACAAGCTTGGTAAATTTTTTCCAGATGAACACGTCTTGTTATTTCACGTATTAAAACAGGAGCAACTCGCTTAGAACGTAACTTCTTGTGGACACATAAGAAATTAACTTCAGCCATTGGATTTGTTTTGTCATATGTTCTCATAGTAACTGGAATCGCAGTTATAAAAGCGAGTAGTTTCTTACTAGAGGTAGCTCGTACACCACAGTGCCAGGATTTTAACCATTTTGGTGGTGTTAAAGCCCATTTAAGAAAGTTAGGTCCATAGTCAAAACGGAACATACAATCATCATCCTCAACATAATTTTCGTTTAATAATGTATAAACTTCGTTTAATTCTTCATCATTATGAATATCAATGTCAGACCATTCAAATCCTTTTGGTAAAGAAAACGGTTCTACTCTTGTATTCTTACTATAATATTCATTTGAATGAATATATGTATTTTCAGTTACAACTTCATCTAAAAAAAAAAATAAATATTTACTAATATTGATAATAAAAACGTACCAAAACCTGGGACAGGTTGAGTTTTCCAAAATTCATAAGTGTGATTTTTTGCTTCTTCAATATCCTTAATACCACCTCCTTCAGTTGCAGCCATAATTTGTTTTGGGTCAATTCCTAATTCTTTCATTTTTTTAAGAGCTTCTCCTAATTTTTTGGCATCCATGATGAATCTTACTCAAACTAAAACAAAATATTAGGAAGAAATATTTAAATAAAAAAGAAAACCTAAAACGTAGCATAAATAAAAGATAAAATAACATGCGAGAAAGCCATTCTGAAAAGATAAATCGTTTTAAAACAAAAGTTTGGAAGATTGTCATTCATTTTTAAATAAAAATTTATCAGATCAGGAATATTATATGTTCTTATAAGAAATATAATAATATTAGAATAAGTTTATTTTTATATTAATACTTTTTTTAAATTCAATTTATTTCATATTGTTATTTTAATAAACATAAATTATATAATGAAAAATGTTCTTTTTCCGTATAATATGATTTAATATATATAATTTTCTCAGAAAAATTTAACACCTTAAACAACTGTTATTAAAATAAAACACCATTATGAAAAAAAAAAATTAATAAATAAATTAAAATACAATGCTTTTAAATATTTTTACAATAATAATTTTTAAATATATATTATATTTTGTTTAAAATTATTATAAAAAAAAAATGTTTAAAAAATTATTTATAAATAAATAAATTTAATTTTAATTGTTATAAAAAATTTAATTTTTTTTCTATAATATACACGTGAATGTAAAGTTTTATTATTTTTTTTTGTTTAATAAATTTTTACATAGCAACAATTTTGTTATTAAAGATATATGTTATTATGTATAAGTTTGTTAACACATATGCGTATTTATATTAATTATTATAATTATTTTTTTACTCTTTATAAATTTTTATTATAATTTTAACATTATGGAGAAAAAAAATTATTCTTGAGAAGAGGATATGTTAAGAATTTCATTATTAATGCATCAATACTAAAATTATTTACTGTTCATTATATTACAAACATTAAATATTTATTTCTTTAGTACGTTGTCATACTATGTATATACATATATATCTATTTAAATATTTTTATACTGGTGATTTTTCAAATACGCAATTATAAATTAATTTACTTATAATGTAGATAATTTTAAATATACTTTCTGCAGTTTAATTTTTTTCTTTAAGTATAACTTTTTTTAATTTTTCCAAATATATTCTATTCAATATAATAGGAAACTTTAATTTTTTAAAAATCATTATAATTTTGTATATTATTTTAAGATATATTTTAAAAATCTTTATAAAAAACAATTATTTTGATGTATGTCTATTAAATAAAGATACCAGTTTTGTAGGATATTTTAAAAAATCTTTATAAAATAACAGGTTTTAATTTTTTTCATATTTGCTTAAAGTTTCAACACGAAGATTGTATACTTCTTAGTTCCATATGTTGGAAGATCGTTCCTTCCAACGTTGTCTTGTGTATGTATTGTGCTACAATGAATATTATATTATTCTACAAAAATTTATAGTTTTATTTGTATAATCTATATCAATTAAAATACTATTTTTTTATTTTATACTTTAATCAGTCTGTATTTTTACAGGGTATTTTTTTTCGATATTTTATATAATTAATTAGTTGATCTATTTGTTAGTTGTTTAATTAAATTTTTTTAGTGGAAACTTTTATAGGATACCATTTTCAAACATGTCCTCTTCATACTCATCACCATTGCCACCTTGTGTAACACCAGGTTGGAATGATCCTCCTGACTTAAGTAGAAGTGGAACTCGGCCCTCATCAAATCGTTTGATGTCCAAACATAGACGGCCTGTAGATCCTTCGATTCAAGTTAGTTTTTATAGTAACATCATGTCTTAGTTTTTTCTTTCTTTATTTATTGTAGAGTTCTACCATTGACTCAAATTCATTTAATAATTTGCAACAAACTACACAACAACAAAATTATCCCCAACAACATCAAAATTCATTTGGATCAAATTACGCACCAATACCCCAAATAAGTCAACAAACTTATTCTCCAAATCAACATACTTTTGGTAGTGATCCTGCAATACTTCAAACTTCTAATAACGGCATTTTCCAAGAAGGACATACTTATCAAGGACAACCAAATAATCAAAATTTTGGAGCTCCATTTTCTAATTCACATTCATCGTCATTTAGTGGTAGTATTACTTCAGAACATTTAACTAATTCAGCTTTTCAGCCATATCATACATTTCAACAACAACATCAGGAAATGTCATTAAAAAACAAAAAAGATGAAATAGGATTACCCAAAAACGATGATATGTTGACAAATATTCAAAGAATAGATAATATAAAAGGAAATCCTAACGGAACTGAAATGGTTGTTCATTCTGGTGTAGGTGTAACAAACCCTGTATTATCACAACAAACCTCATTTCCTGGTCAAATTTCACAACAACCATTATATATGGGACACAATGCAATGCCTCAGAATACTGAAGTACCTTTAGAGAATCCCTCAAATTATCTTATATTTTCTCCACCACATGTAGTAATGTCTGAGGAGAGAAGACCAATAACTCAACCAGATCCAGCTACATATATTCCACCAAAAAAAGCAGCCGGTGATGTTTCTTTGTCAGGATGTCAATTGGTAGCATTTCTAACAAAAGCAACATTACGCCTTCCACCAGGTGAAACTTGTAAAGGAATTCAATTAAGAATAGAAAATTTTAACCAAATGATTCAAACTAACAGTATTAGTGAAGCATGCCTTAAAAAATTAAACTTTGTTGTTGATGCAATAGATAGGGACATGTTGGAAGATGCAAATATTTTCTTTGACCAATTAATATTGTCTTATGGAAATGAAACCGGACAGTGGGGTCATGGGGTCAAATTATTGATAAATGAATTAAAAAGGGTAAGGAATTATGGAAGATTAGGAAACGAATCGTAGAAAAAAAGGAGTATATAAAAATGTTTCATAGAAATATATATACATATATATAACTTTATTATCATAAGAATGTGTAGTTAATTCTTTTTTTATATATATGCTTATCTGTCTTTATTTATTTAGAATACCAAATATTTTTTTTTGTCAAATATGGAAAAAAAAAGTTTTGACAAAAAGAATAAGAATATTGTATATGTTTAAATTTGTCTTTTTTATAACAAATGATTTTTAAAATTTATATTTTTAATAACACTAGTTGTTTTAAAAATATGTGGTAGTAGTTTTATCTTACTTTGTAATGATGATTCTTTTTAAAAATGTGCTTTTCAATTAAATATACTAATGAGAAATATTTTTTTCACAATTGTTTTTCGATATTTAATATCTATTTTATTTTATCCAAATAAATATCATTTTTTTATAGTTATAATGAAATTTACAAATACATTATTTGGTAATCTCAATAAAATTCATTGGAATAGACGTGTTTGGGAAATTGGATATAGAGGACCAAATTTATCCCAAAGAAAAGCTACTGGAAGGCCAAACTATCCTGTAACTCCTTATAGAGTTGCGTTATTACGAGAAAGATTTGAAAGGGAATACAGTGTTATGAGATACCTTTCTACACCATATTTGACAAATGATAAAGAACAACCTTATTGGGATAAATATGGTAGTCCAGAAGAATTAAGATTAGCTAAACAAAAGGAAATTGAACAAGCCACTATGCCAGGAAAACCTAAAAGAATTAGTGAATTTAAGAAAGCTGATAAAAAAGTTGCAAATTTAGGTAATATGCTTCATTATAATAGAACCGTTGAAGATTCTTTAAAAGACCTTATTAGAAGAAATCGTTGGGATTGATTTTTTATTGTTTTGTTGTATTAAAATTGTTAGTTCTCAGAAATAGTTTTTAGAATGAAATAAAATTATTTAAAAAAAAGAAAAACTACATTATAATTTTGTGAAATATTAGAAAAAATTAATTTTTAATAATAATAAAAAAAATTATTGTTGAAAAATATAAGAAAAAAAAGTAAATAAACATTTTTTTTTGGATTTAAAAGATATTATTTAATAGTATGAATAATATTTATTTTTATTTAAGCATGTAAATAGATTAAGAAAAATAAAATATGTTTCATAAAGATCATTACTATTGAGAGATTAAACTACTAAATATTTATATAAAAAAAATGTAAAAAAAGGAATAAAAATAATAAATAATATCCAACCAATTATTTTCATAATTTTTGAATGTGTTAAATTTTTTAATAATAACGTACCCATACACAATCCTGCAATTAATCCTCCAGCATGTGATAAACCACTAATGTCTCCTGAAGAATCATTAAAAGATCTAATGATAATATATGTAGACCAAATATCAAATATTAAAATATAAAATAGATATACAAATTTGTATTTTATTTCATTCCAATTAAATAAATTTAAATTGCTACATGCTAATATACTCATAACTGCAGAACTACAACCAAGTAAGCAACTATTGGAATCATAAGCTGAATGTAATAATCCTCCACTAATAACTCCAAAAAAACAAATAATTGAAAGTCTCATTTTACCATGTATTAATTCCAATGGCAAACCAAGGAGGATTAATGCTATAATGTTTAAAATTACATGATTCCAATCTCCATGCAATAATGAATAAGTAAATAATCTCCATATATCATTATTTGGTCGTGGTAATAATCTAAGAAATTTGTCACCTTCTAAATCACCTTGATATATAAATTGAAAAATTATAAGAGTCATACTCATTGATATGATAAATAATGGTAATTGCCAAAAAGATAAACGACTATAGCAGTTCTTTATTTTTTTCTTTTGCTTTGTTATTTCAAAAAAGGAAAAAATATCTTGAAAAACATAATAATTACACAATGGTGGTACATTTAAAGTTTCTTTAAAATTATCATTAATTTTAGTATAAATACTGTTAGGACAGTTATCTTCATCATCATCTATATAAATAATTTCATCATTAACTTGTGGTGTTCTGTGGAAAATGAATGAATCTGTTTCCTGAAACTATAATAATGAAACAGTATAAAAAATATTAATTTTCAATATAATACCTACAGTATCATCAAAAAACTTTTTCTCTATATTTAAATTTTCAAGTAATATGCGCATTGTATTATTATTCTTTTCATTAGAAAAATTATTTTGCCTAATATTTCACCCTTTTTTTTATATCAAAACGTTAAGGGTTAATTGTTTTAAAAAAAGTTTTAAAAGATAATATTTAGTATCAAAAATTTGAATAATATCAAAAACAAATTAATCTTTCCCATATAGATTGGTCCATTTATGAGAAATATTTCTTGAATTGTTTAATTTTTTTTAAAATTGAGTATTAGAATTTATTATAAAATAATTACAGACAAAATATTATTTTTATAGTATTGTAAAAAAGATTATCTTATTTCGTAATATTGTAACTTATAATTTCTTATCTTTTTCCTTATCTTATGTAAATAAAAGATATGAATGAATATAAAATCAAATTTCTTTGATATATATTGTTTGAAATCAAATTTTAGATTACATATTATTGTATAAGAAAA